>NW_026263195.1:0-301224 GCF_947179515.1 Apodemus sylvaticus
AAAGCTTTTCGACTTACAACGTGTTGTTTATGAAAAACAAGATAATTTCGCACGATGCGGGATTTCCTTAAAACGTGATTTTCTGAAAAATTTTGACGAAAGAAAATTCTCCTTTTGGTTCTCTTTAGATGCTACATGTTAAGACGTACACGCCACAACAATTCTTTTCGAGATACAACGTGTAGTTTTGGAGATACAAGCTAATTTTTTACTATGCGTTATTTCTTCTCGTAAAGAGTTTCCAATGCGTACGTATATGTCTTTACTCTGCAAAACTGTATTTCCTTATGAAGTGGTATTCTTACATATTCTTTCGAGAGAAAACTGTCCTGTGCCTTCTCTTTTGAGGCTACACACTTAGACATACACGCAACATGAAAGCTTTTCGACTTACAACGTGTTGTTTAGGAAAAACAAGATAATTTCGCACGATGCGGGATTTCCTTAAAACGTGATTTTCTGAAAAATTTTGACGAAAGAAAATTCTCCTTTTGGTTCTCTTTAGATGCTACATGTTAAGACGTACACGCCACAACAATTCTTTTCGAGATACAACGTGTAGTTTTGGAGATACAAGCTAATTTTGTACTATGCGTTATTTCTTCTCGTAAAGAGTTTCCAATGCGTACGTATATGTCTTTACTCTGCAAAACTGTATTTCCTTATGAAGTGGTATTCTTACATATCCTTTCGAGAGAAAACTGTCCTGTGCCTTCTCTTTTGAGGCTACACACTTAGACATACACGCAACATGAAAGCTTTTCGACTTACAACGTGTTGTTTAGGAAAAACAAGATAATTTCGCACGATGCGGGATTTCCTTAAAACGTGATTTTCTGAAAAATTTTGACGAAAGAAAATTCTCCTTTTGGTTCTCTTTAGATGCTACATGTTAAGACGTACACGCCACAACAATTCTTTTCGAGACACAACGTGTAGTTTTGGAGATACAAGCTAATTTTGTACTATGCGTTATTTCTTCTCGTAAAGAGTTTCCAATGCGTACGTATATGTCTTTACTCTGCAAAACTGTATTTCCTTATGAAGTGGTATTCCTACATATCCTTTCGAGAGAAAACTGTCCTGTGCCTTCTCTGTTGAGGCTACACACTTAGACATACACGCAACATGAAAGCTTTTCGACTTACAACGTGTTGTTTAGGAAAAACAAGATAATTTCGCACGATGCGGGATTTCCTTAAAACGTGATTTTCTGAAAAATTTTGACGAAAGAAAATTCTCCTTTTGGTTCTCTTTAGATGC
Source organism: Apodemus sylvaticus (assembly GCF_947179515.1). Classification (NCBI taxonomy): domain Eukaryota; kingdom Metazoa; phylum Chordata; class Mammalia; order Rodentia; family Muridae; genus Apodemus; species Apodemus sylvaticus. The sequence goes on from NW_026263195.1 coordinate 1,264, forward strand.
TACATGTTAAGACGTACACGCCACAACAATTCTTTTCGAGATACAACGTGTAGTTTTGGAGATACAAGCTAATTTTGTACTATGCGTTATTTCTTCTCGTAAAGAGTTTCCAATGCGTACGTATATGTCTTTACTCTGCAAAACTGTATTTCCTTATGAAGTGGTATTCTTACATATCCTTTCGAGAGAAAACTGTCCTGTGCCTTCTCTTTTGAGGCTACACACTTAGACATACACGCAACATGAAAGCTTTTCGACTTACAACGTGTTGTTTAGGAAAAACAAGATAATTTCGCACGATGCGGGATTTCCTTAAAACGTGATTTTCTGAAAAATTTTGACGAAAGAAAATTCTCCTTTTGGTTCTCTTTAGATGCTACATGTTAAGACGTACACGCCACAACAATTCTTTTCGAGACACAACGTGTAGTTTTGGAGATACAAGCTAATTTTGTACTATGCGTTATTTCTTCTCGTAAAGAGTTTCCAATGCGTACGTATATGTCTTTACTCTGCAAAACTGTATTTCCTTATGAAGTGGTATTCTTACATATCCTTTCGAGAGAAAACTGTCCTGTGCCTTCTCTTTTGAGGCTACACACTTAGACATACACGCAACATGAAAGCTTTTCGACTTACAACGTGTTGTTTAGGAAAAACAAGATTATTTCGCACGATGCGGGATTTCCTTAAAACGTGATTTTCTTAAAAATTTTGACGAAAGAAAATTCTCCTTTTGGTTCTCTTTAGATGCTACATGTTAAGACGTACACGCCACAACAATTCTTTTCGAGATACAACGTGTAGTTTTGGAGATACAAGCTAATTTTGTACTATGCGTTATTTCTTCTCGTAAAGAGTTTCCAATGCGTACGTATATGTCTTTACTCTGCAAAACTGTATTTCCTTATGAAGTGGTATTCTTACATATCCTTTCGAGAGAAAACTGTCCTGTGCCTTCTCTTTTGAGGCTACACACTTAGACATACACGCAACATGAAAGCTTTTCGACTTACAACGTGTTGTTTATGAAAAACAAGATAATTTCGCACGATGCGGGATTTCCTTAAAACGTGATTTTCTGAAAAATTTTGACGAAAGAAAATTCTCCTTTTGGTTCTCTTTAGATGCTACATGTTAAGACGTACACGCCACAACAATTCTTTTCGAGATACAACGTGTAGTTTTGGAGATACAAGCTAATTTTTTACTATGCGTTATTTCTTCTCGTAAAGAGTTTCCAATGCGTACGTATATGTCTTTACTCTGCAAAACTGTATTTCCTTATGAAGTGGTATTCTTACATATTCTTTCGAGAGAAAACTGTCCTGTGCCTTCTCTTTTGAGGCTACACACTTAGACATACACGCAACATGAAAGCTTTTCGACTTACAACGTGTTGTTTAGGAAAAACAAGATAATTTCGCACGATGCGGGATTTCCTTAAAACGTGATTTTCTGAAAAATTTTGACGAAAGAAAATTCTCCTTTTGGTTCTCTTTAGATGCTACATGTTAAGACGTACACGCCACAACAATTCTTTTCGAGATACAACGTGTAGTTTTGGAGATACAAGCTAATTTTGTACTATGCGTTATTTCTTCTCGTAAAGAGTTTCCAATGCGTACGTATATGTCTTTACTCTGCAAAACTGTATTTCCTTATGAAGTGGTATTCTTACATATCCTTTCGAGAGAAAACTGTCCTGTGCCTTCTCTTTTGAGGCTACACACTTAGACATACACGCAACATGAAAGCTTTTCGACTTACAACGTGTTGTTTAGGAAAAACAAGATAATTTCGCACGATGCGGGATTTCCTTAAAACGTGATTTTCTGAAAAATTTTGACGAAAGAAAATTCTCCTTTTGGTTCTCTTTAGATGCTACATGTTAAGACGTACACGCCACAACAATTCTTTTCGAGACACAACGTGTAGTTTTGGAGATACAAGCTTATTTTGTACTATGCGTTATTTCTTCTCGTAAAGAGTTTCCAATGCGTACGTATATGTCTTTACTCTGCAAAACTGTATTTCCTTATGAAGTGGTATTCTTACATATCCTTTCGAGAGAAAACTGTCCTGTGCCTTCTCTTTTGAGGCTACACACTTAGACATACACGCAAGATGAAAGCTTTTCGACTTACAACGTGTTGTTTAGGAAAAACAAGATAATTTCGCACGATGCGGGATTTCCTTAAAACGTGATTTTCTGAAAAATTTTGACGAAAGAAAATTCTCCTTTTGGTTCTCTTTAGATGCTACATGTTAAGACGTACACGCCACAACAATTCTTTTCGAGATACAACGTGTAGTTTTGGAGATACAAGCTAATTTTGTACTATGCGTTATTTCTTCTCGTAAAGAGTTTCCAATGCGTACGTATATGTCTTTACTCTGCAAAACTGTATTTCCTTATGAAGTGGTATTCCTACATATCCTTTCGAGAGAAAACTGTCCTGTGCCTTCTCTGTTGAGGCTACACACTTAGACATACACGCAACATGAAAGCTTTTCGACTTACAACGTGTTGTTTAGGAAAAACAAGATAATTTCGCACGATGCGGGATTTCCTTAAAACGTGATTTTCTGAAAAATTTTGACGAAAGAAAATTCTCCTTTTGGTTCTCTTTAGATGCTACATGTTAAGACGTACACGCCACAACAATTCTTTTCGAGATACAACGTGTAGTTTTGGAGATACAAGCTAATTTTGTACTATGCGTTATTTCTTCTCGTAAAGAGTTTCCAATGCGTACGTATATGTCTTTACTCTGCAAAACTGTATTTCCTTATGAAGTGGTATTCTTACATATCCTTTCGAGAGAAAACTGTCCTGTGCCTTCTCTTTTGAGGCTACACACTTAGACATACACGCAACATGAAAGCTTTTCGACTTACAACGTGTTGTTTAGGAAAAACAAGATAATTTCGCACGATGCGGGATTTCCTTAAAACGTGATTTTCTGAAAAATTTTGACGAAAGAAAATTCTCCTTTTGGTTCTCTTTAGATGCTACATGTTAAGACGTACACGCCACAACAATTCTTTTCGAGACACAACGTGTAGTTTTGGAGATACAAGCTAATTTTGTACTATGCGTTATTTCTTCTCGTAAAGAGTTTCCAATGCGTACGTATATGTCTTTACTCTGCAAAACTGTATTTCCTTATGAAGTGCTATTCTTACATATCCTTTCGAGAGAAAACTGTCCTGTGCCTTCTCTGTTGAGGCTACACACTTAGACATACACGCAACATGAAAGCTTTTCGACTTACAACGTGTTGTTTAGGAAAAACAAGATAATTTCGCACGATGCGGGATTTCCTTAAAACGTGATTTTCTGAAAAATATTGACGAAAGAAAATTCTCCTTTTGGTTCTCTTTAGATGCTACATGTTAAGACGTACACGCCACAACAATTCTTTTCGAGATACAACGTGTAGTTTTGGAGATACAAGCTAATTTTGTACTATGCGTTATTTCTTCTCGTAAAGAGTTTCCAATGCGTACGTATATGTCTTTACTCTGCAAAACTGTATTTCCTTATGAAGTGCTATTCTTACATATCCTTTCGAGAGAAAACTGTCCTGTGCCTTCTCTTTTGAGGCTACACACTTAGACATACACGCAACATGAAAGCTTTTCGACTTACAACGTGTTGTTTAGGAAAAACAAGATAATTTCGCACGATGCGGGATTTCCTTAAAACGTGATTTTCTTAAAAATTTTGACGAAAGAAAATTCTCCTTTTGGTTCTCTTTAGATGCTACATGTTAAGACGTACACGCCACAACAATTCTTTTCGAGATACAACGTGTAGTTTTGGAGATACAAGCTAATTTTGTACTATGCGTTATTTCTTCTCGTAAAGAGTTTCCAATGCGTACGTATATGTCTTTACTCTGCAAAACTGTATTTCCTTATGAAGTGGTATTCTTACATATCCTTTCGAGAGAAAACTGTCCTGTGCCTTCTCTGTTGAGGCTACACACTTAGACATACACGCAACATGAAAGCTTTTCGACTTACAACGTGTTGTTTAGGAAAAACAAGATAATTTCGCACGATGCGGGATTTCCTTAAAACGTGATTTTCTGAAAAATTTTGACGAAAGAAAATTCTCCTTTTGGTTCTCTTTAGATGCTACATGTTAAGACGTACACGCCACAACAATTCTTTTCGAGATACAACGTGTAGTTTTGGAGATACAAGCTAATTTTGTACTATGCGTTATTTCTTCTCGTAAAGAGTTTCCAATGCGTACGTATATGTCTTTACTCTGCAAAACTGTATTTCCTTATGAAGTGGTATTCTTACATATCCTTTCGAGAGAAAACTGTCCTGTGCCTTCTCTTTTGAGGCTACACACTTAGACATACACGCAACATGAAAGCTTTTCGACTTACAACGTGTTGTTTAGGAAAAACAAGATAATTTCGCACGATGCGGGATTTCCTTAAAACGTGATTTTCTGAAAAATTTTGACGAAAGAAAATTCTCCTTTTGGTTCTCTTTAGATGCTACATGTTAAGACGTACACGCCACAACAATTCTTTTCGAGATACAACGTGTAGTTTTGGAGATACAAGCTAATTTTGTACTATGCGTTATTTCTTCTCGTAAAGAGTTTCCAATGCGTACGTATATGTCTTTACTCTGCAAAACTGTATTTCCTTATGAAGTGGTATTCTTACTTATCCTTTCGAGAGAAAACTGTCCTGTGCCTTCTCTTTTGAGGCTACACACTTAGACATACACGCAACATGAAAGCTTTTCGACTTACAACGTGTTGTTTAGGAAAAACTAGATAATTTCGCACGATGCGGGATTTCCTTAAAACGTGATTTTCTGAAAAATTTTGACGAAAGAAAATTCTCCTTTTGGTTCTCTTTAGATGCTACATGTTAAGACATACACGCCACAACAATTCTTTTCGAGATACAACGTGTAGTTTTGGAGATACAAGCTAATTTTGTACTATGCGTTATTTCTTCTCGTAAAGAGTTTCCAATGCGTACGTATATGTCTTTACTCTGCAAAACTGTATTTCCTTATGAAGTGGTATTCTTACATATCCTTTCGAGAGAAAACTGTCCTGTGCCTTCTCTTTTGAGGCTACACACTTAGACATACACGCAACATGAAAGCTTTTCGACTTACAACGTGTTGTTTAGGAAAAACAAGATAATTTCGCACGATGCGGGATTTCCTTAAAACGTGATTTTCTGAAAAATTTTGACGAAAGAAAATTCTCCTTTTGGTTCTCTTTAGATGCTACATGTTAAGACGTACATGCCACAACAATTCTTTTCGAGATACAACGTGTAGTTTTGGAGATACAAGCTAATTTTGTACTATGCGTTATTTCTTCTCGTAAAGAGTTTCCAATGCGTACGTATATGTCTTTACTCTGCAAAACTGTATTTCCTTATGAAGTGGTATTCTTACATATCCTTTCGAGAGAAAACTGTCCTGTGCCTTCTCTTTTGAGGCTACACACTTAGACATACACGCAACATGAAAGCTTTTCGACTTACAACGTGTTGTTTAGGAAAAACTAGATAATTTCGCACGATTAGGGATTTCCTTAAAACGTGATTTTCTGAAAAATTTTGACGAAAGAAAATTCTCCTTTTGGTTCTCTTTAGATGCTACATGTTAAGACGTACACACCACAACAATTCTTTTCGAGACACAATGTGTAGTTTTGGAGATACAAGCTAATTTTGTACTATGCGTTATTTCTTCTCGTAAAGAGTTTCCAATGCGTACGTATATGTCTTTACTCTGCAAAACTGTATTTCCTTATGAAGTGGTATTCTTACATATCCTTTCGAGAGAAAACTGTCCTGTGCCTTCTCTTTTGAGGCTACACACGTAGACATACACGCAACATGAAAGCTTTTCGACTTACAACGTGTTGTTTAGGAAAAACAAGATAATTTCGCACGATGCGGGATTTCCTTAAAACGTGATTTTCTGAAAAATTTTGACGAAAGAAAATTCTCCTTTTGGTTCTCTTTAGATGCTACATGTTAAGACGTACACGCTACAACAATTCTTTTCGAGATACAACGTGTAGTTTTGGAGATACAAGCTAATTTTGTACTATGCGTTATTTCTTCTCGTAAAGAGTTTCCAATGCGTACGTATATGTCTTTACTCTGCAAAACTGTATTTCCTTATGAAGTGCTATTCTTACATATCCTTTCGAGAGAAAACTGTCCTGTGCCTTCTCTTTTGAGGCTACACACTTAGACATACACGCAACATGAAAGCTTTTCGACTTACAACGTGTTGTTTAGGAAAAACAAGATAATTTCGTACGATGCGGGATTTCCTTAAAACGTGATTTTCTTAAAAATTTTGACGAAAGAAAATTCTCCTTTTGGTTCTCTTTAGATGCTACATGTTAAGACGTACACGCCACAACGATTCTTTTCGAGATACAACGTGTAGTTTTGGAGATACAAGCTAATTTTGTACTATGCGTTATTTCTTCTCGTAAAGAGTTTCCAATGCGTACGTATATGTCTTTACTCTGCAAAACTGTATTTCCTTATGAAGTGGTATTCTTACATATCCTTTCGAGAGAAAACTGTCCTGTGCCTTCTCTGTTGAGGCTACACACTTAGACATACACGCAACATGAAAGCTTTTCGACTTACAACGTGTTGTTTAGGAAAAACAAGATAATTTCGCACGATGCGGGATTTCCTTAAAACGTGATTTTCTGAAAAATTTTGACGAAAGAAAATTCTCCTTTTGGTTCTCTTTAGATGCTACATGTTAAGACGTACACGCCACAACAATTCTTTTCGAGATACAACGTGTAGTTTTGGAGATACAAGCTAATTTTGTACTATGCGTTATTTCTTCTCGTAAAGAGTTTCCAATGCGTACGTATATGTCTTTACTCTGCAAAACTGTATTTCCTTATGAAGTGGTATTCTTACATATCCTTTCGAGAGAAAACTGTCCTGTGCCTTCTCTTTTGAGGCTACACACTTAGACATACACGCAACATGAAAGCTTTTCGACTTACAACGTGTTGTTTAGGAGAAACAAGATAATTTCGCACGATGCGGGATTTCCTTAAAACGTGATTTTCTTAAAAATTTTGACGAAAGAAAATTCTCCTTTTGGTTCTCTTTAGATGCTACATGTTAAGACGTACACGCCACAACAATTCTTTTCGAGATACAACGTGTAGTTTTGGAGATACAAGCTAATTTTGTACTATGCGTTATTTCTTCTCGTAAAGAGTTTCCAATGCGTACGCATATGTCTTTACTCTGCAAAACTGTATTTCCTTATGAAGTGGTATTCTTACATATCCTTTCGAGAGAAAACTGTCCTGTGCCTTCTCTTTTGAGGCTACACACTTAGACATACACGCAACATGAAAGCTTTTCGACTTACAACGTGTTGTTTAGGAAAAACAAGATAATTTCGCACGATGCGGGATTTCCTTAAAACGTGATTTTCTGAAAAATTTTGACGAAAGAAAATTCTCCTTTTGGTTCTCTTTAGATGCTACATGTTAAGACGTACACGCCACAACAATTCTTTTCGAGACACAACGTGTAATTTTGGAGATACAAGCTAATTTTGTACTATGCGTTATTTCTTCTCGTAAAGAGTTTCCAATGCGTACGTATATGTCTTTACTCTGCAAAACTGTATTTCCTTATGAAGTGCTATTCTTACATATCCTTTCGAGAGAAAACTGTCCTGTGCCTTCTCTTTTGAGGCTACACACTTAGACATACACGCAACATGAAAGCTTTTCGACTTACAACGTGTTGTTTAGGAAAAACAAGATAATTTCGCACGATGCGGGATTTCCTTAAAACGTGATTTTCTTAAAAATTTTGACGAAAGAAAATTCTCCTTTTGGTTCTCTTTAGATGCTACATGTTAAGACGTACACGCCACAACAATTCTTTTCGAGATACAACGTGTAGTTTTGGAGATACAAGCTAATTTTGTACTATGCTTTATTTCTTCTCGTAAAGAGTTTCCAATGCGTACGTATATGTCTTTACTCTGCAAAACTGTATTTCCTTATGAAGTGGTATTCTTACATATCCTTTCGAGAGAAAACTGTCCTGTGCCTTCTCTTTTGAGGCTACACACTTAGACATACACGCAACATGAAAGCTTTTCGACTTACAACGTGTTGTTTAGGAAAAACAAGATAATTTCGCACGATGCGGGATTTCCTTAAAACGTGATTTTCTGAAAAATTTTGACGAAAGAAAATTCTCCTTTTGGTTCTCTTTAGATGCTACATGTTAAGACGTACACGCCACAACAATTCTTTTCGAGATACAACGTGTAGTTTTGGAGATACAAGCTAATTTTGTACTATGCGTTATTTCTTCTCGTAAAGAGTTTCCAATGCGTACGTATATGTCTTTACTCTGCAAAACTGTATTTCCTTATGAAGTGGTATTCTTACATATCCTTTCGAGAGAAAACTGTCCTGTGCCTTCTCTTTTGAGGCTACACACTTAGACATACACGCAACATGAAAGCTTTTCGACTTACAACGTGTTGTTTAGGAAAAACAAGATAATTTCGCACGATGCGGGATTTCCTTAAAACGTGATTTTCTGAAAAATTTTGACGAAAGAAAATTCTCCTTTTGGTTCTCTTTAGATGCTACATGTTAAGACGTACACGCCACAACAATTCTTTTCGAGATACAACGTGTAGTTTTGGAGATACAAGCTAATTTTGTACTATGCGTTATTTCTTCTCGTAAAGAGTTTCCAATGCATACGCATATGTCTTTACTCTGCAAAACTGTATTTCCTTATGAAGTGGTATTCTTACATATCCTTTCGAGAGAAAACTGTCCTGTGCCTTCTCTTTTGAGGCTACACACTTAGACATACACGCAACATGAAAGCTTTTCGACTTACAACGTGTTGTTTAGGAAAAACAAGATAATTTCGCACGATGCGGGATTTCCTTAAAACGTGATTTTCTGAAAAATTTTGACGAAAGAAAATTCTCCTTTTGGTTCTCTTTAGATGCTACATGTTAAGACGTACACGCCACAACAATTCTTTTCGAGACACAACGTGTAGTTTTGGAGATACAAGCTAATTTTGTACTATGCGTTATTTCTTCTCGTAAAGAGTTTCCAATGCGTACGTATATGTCTTTACTCTGCAAAACTGTATTTCCATATGAAGTGGTATTCTTACATATCCTTTCGAGAGAAAACTGTCCTGTGCCTTCTCTTTTGAGGCTACACACTTAGACATACACGCAACATGAAAGCTTTTCGACTTACAACGTGTTGTTTAGGAAAAACAAGATAATTTCGCACGATGCGGGATTTCCTTAAAACGTGATTTTCTGAAAAATTTTGACGAAAGAAAATTCTCCTTTTGGTTCTCTTTAGATGCTACATGTTAAGACGTACACGCCACAACAATTCTTTTCGAGACACAACGTGTAGTTTTGGAGATACAAGCTAATTTTGTACTATGCGTTATTTCTTCTCGTAAAGAGTTTCCAATGCGTACGTATATGTCTTTACTCTGCAAAACTGTATTTCCATATGAAGTGGTATTCTTACATATCCTTTCGAGAGAAAACTGTCCTGTGCCTTCTCTTTTGAGGCTACACACTTAGACATACACGCAACATGAAAGCTTTTCGACTTACAACGTGTTGTTTAGGAAAAACAAGATAATTTCGCACGATGCGGGATTTCCTTAAAACGTGATTTTCTGAAAAATTTTGACGAAAGAAAATTCTCCTTTTGGTTCTCGTTAGATGCTACATGTTAAGACGTACACGCCACAACAATTCTTTTCGAGACACAACGTGTAGTTTTGGAGATACAAGCTAATTTTGTACTATGCGTTATTTCTTCTCGTAAAGAGTTTCCAATGCGTACGTATATGTCTTTACTCTGCAAAACTGTATTTCCATATGAAGTGGTATTCTTACATATCCTTTCGAGAGAAAACTGTCCTGTGCCTTCTCTTTTGAGGCTACACACTTAGACATACACGCAACATGAAAGCTTTTCGACTTACAACGTGTTGTTTAGGAAAAACAAGATAATTTCGCACGATGCGGGATTTCCTTAAAACGTGATTTTCTGAAAAATTTTGACGAAAGAAAATTCTCCTTTTGGTTCTCTTTAGATGCTACATGTTAAGACGTACACGCCACAACAATTCTTTTCGAGATAGAACGTGTAGTTTTGGAGATACAAGCTAATTTTGTACTATGCGTTATTTCTTCTCGTAAAGAGTTTCCAATGCGTACGTATATGTCTTTACTCTGCAAAACTGTATTTCCTTATGAAGTGCTATTCTTACATATCCTTTCGAGAGAAAACTGTCCTGTGCCTTCTCTTTTGAGGCTACACACTTAGACATACACGCAACATGAAAGCTTTTCGACTTACAACGTGTTGTTTAGGAAAAACAAGATAATTTCGCACGATGCGGGATTTCCTTAAAACGTGATTTTCTTAAAAATTTTGACGAAAGAAAATTCTCCTTTTGGTTCTCTTTAGATGCTACATGTTAAGACGTACACGCCACAACAATTCTTTTCGAGATACAACGTGTAGTTTTGGAGATACAAGCTAATTTTGTACTATGCGTTATTTCTTCTCGTAAAGAGTTTCCAATGCGTACGTATATGTCTTTACTCTGCAAAACTGTATTTCCTTATGAAGTGGTATTCTTACATATCCTTTCGAGAGAAAACTGTCCTGTGCCTTCTCTGTTGAGGCTACACACTTAGACATACACGCAACATGAAAGCTTTTCGACTTAAAACGTGTTGTTTAGGAAAAACAAGATAATTTCGCACGATGCGGGATTTCCTTAAAACGTGATTTTCTGAAAAATTTTGACGAAAGAAAATTCTCCTTTTGGTTCTCTTTAGATGCTACATGTTAAGACGTACACGCCACAACAATTCTTTTCGAGATACAACGTGTAGTTTTGGAGATACAAGCTAATTTTGTACTATGCGTTATTTCTTCTCGTAAAGAGTTTCCAATGCGTACGTATATGTCTTTACTCTGCAAAACTGTATTTCCTTATGAAGTGGTATTCTTACATATCCTTTCGAGAGAAAACTGTCCTGTGCCTTCTCTTTTGAGGCTACACACTTAGACATACACGCAACATGAAAGCTTTTCGACTTACAACGTGTTGTTTAGGAAAAACAAGATAATTTCGCACGATGCGGGATTTCCTTAAAACGTGATTTTCTGAAAAATTTTGACGAAAGAAAATTCTCCTTTTGGTTCTCTTTAGATGCTACATGTTAAGACGTACACGCCACAACGATTCTTTTCGAGATACAACGTGTAGTTTTGGAGATACAAGCTAATTTTGTACTATGCGTTATTTCTTCTCGTAAAGAGTTTCCAATGCGTACGTATATGTCTTTACTCTGCAAAACTGTATTTCCTTATGAAGTGGTATTCTTACATATCCTTTCGAGAGAAAACTGTCCTGTGCCTTCTCTTTTGAGGCTACACACTTAGACATACACGCAACATGAAAGCTTTTCGACTTACAACGTGTTGTTTAGGAAAAACAAGATAATTTCGCACGATGCGGGATTTCCTTAAAACGTGATTTTCTGAAAAATTTTGACGAAAGAAAATTCTCCTTTTGGTTCTCTTTAGATGCTACATGTTAAGACGTACACGCCACAACAATTCTTTTCGAGATACAACGTGTAGTTTTGGAGATACAAGCTAATTTTGTACTATGCGTTATTTCTTCTCGTAAAGAGTTTCCAATGCGTACGTATATGTCTTTACTCTGCAAAACTGTATTTCCTTATGAAGTGGTATTCTTACATATCCTTTCGAGAGAAAACTGTCCTGTGCCTTCTCTTTTGAGGCTACACACTTAGACATACACGCAACATGAAAGCTTTTCGACTTACAACGTGTTGTTTAGGAGAAACAAGATAATTTCGCACGATGCGGGATTTCCTTAAAACGTGATTTTCTTAAAAATTTTGACGAAAGAAAATTCTCCTTTTGGTTCTCTTTAGATGCTACATGTTAAGACGTACACGCCACAACAATTCTTTTCGAGATACAACGTGTAGTTTTGGAGATACAAGCTAATTTTGTACTATGCGTTATTTCTTCTCGTAAAGAGTTTCCAATGCGTACGCATATGTCTTTACTCTGCAAAACTGTATTTCCTTATGAAGTGGTATTCTTACATATCCTTTCGAGAGAAAACTGTCCTGTGCCTTCTCTTTTGAGGCTACACACTTAGACATACACGCAACATGAAAGCTTTTCGACTTACAACGTGTTGTTTAGGAAAAACAAGATAATTTCGCACGATGCGGGATTTCCTTAAAACGTGATTTTCTGAAAAATTTTGACGAAAGAAAATTCTCCTTTTGGTTCTCTTTAGATGCTACATGTTAAGACGTACACGCCACAACAATTCTTTTCGAGACACAACGTGTAATTTTGGAGATACAAGCTAATTTTGTACTATGCGTTATTTCTTCTCGTAAAGAGTTTCCAATGCGTACGTATATGTCTTTACTCTGCAAAACTGTATTTCCTTATGAAGTGGTATTCTTACATATCCTTTCGAGAGAAAACTGTCCTGTGCCTTCTCTTTTGAGGCTACACACTTAGACATACACGCAACATGAAAGCTTTTCGACTTACAACGTGTTGTTTAGGAAAAACAAGATAATTTCGCACGATGCGGGATTTCCTTAAAACGTGATTTTCTGAAAAATTTTGACGAAAGAAAATTCTCCTTTTGGTTCTCTTTAGATGCTACATGTTAAGACGTACACGCCACAACAATTCTTTTCGAGATACAACGTGTAGTTTTGGAGATACAAGCTAATTTTGTACTATGCTTTATTTCTTCTCGTAAAGAGTTTCCAATGCGTACGTATATGTCTTTACTCTGCAAAACTGTATTTCCTTATGAAGTGGTATTCTTACATATCCTTTCGAGAGAAAACTGTCCTGTGCCTTCTCTTTTGAGGCTACACACTTAGACATACACGCAACATGAAAGCTTTTCGACTTACAACGTGTTGTTTAGGAAAAACAAGATAATTTCGCACGATGCGGGATTTCCTTAAAACGTGATTTTCTGAAAAATTTTGACGAAAGAAAATTCTCCTTTTGGTTCTCTTTAGATGCTACATGTTAAGACGTACACGCCACAACAATTCTTTTCGAGATACAACGTGTAGTTTTGGAGATACAAGCTAATTTTGTACTATGCGTTATTTCTTCTCGTAAAGAGTTTCCAATGCGTACGTATATGTCTTTACTCTGCAAAACTGTATTTCCTTATGAAGTGGTATTCTTACATATCCTTTCGAGAGAAAACTGTCCTGTGCCTTCTCTTTTGAGGCTACACACTTAGACATACACGCAACATGAAAGCTTTTCGACTTACAACGTGTTGTTTAGGAAAAACAAGATAATTTCGCACGATGCGGGATTTCCTTAAAACGTGATTTTCTGAAAAATTTTGACGAAAGAAAATTCTCCTTTTGGTTTTCTTTAGATGCTACATGTTAAGACGTACACGCCACAACAATTCTTTTCGAGATACAACGTGTAGTTTTGGAGATACAAGCTAATTTTGTACTATGCGTTATTTCTTCTCGTAAAGAGTTTCCAATGCATACGCATATGTCTTTACTCTGCAAAACTGTATTTCCTTATGAAGTGGTATTCTTACATATCCTTTCGAGAGAAAACTGTCCTGTGCCTTCTCTTTTGAGGCTACACACTTAGACATACACGCAACATGAAAGCTTTTCGACTTACAACGTGTTGTTTAGGAAAAACAAGATAATTTCGCACGATGCGGGATTTCCTTAAAACGTGATTTTCTGAAAAATTTTGACGAAAGAAAATTCTCCTTTTGGTTCTCTTTAGATGCTACATGTTAAGACGTACACGCCACAACAATTCTTTTCGAGACACAACGTGTAGTTTTGGAGATACAAGCTAATTTTGTACTATGCGTTATTTCTTCTCGTAAAGAGTTTCCAATGCGTACGTATATGTCTTTACTCTGCAAAACTGTATTTCCATATGAAGTGGTATTCTTACATATCCTTTCGAGAGAAAACTGTCCTGTGCCTTCTCTTTTGAGGCTACACACTTAGACATACACGCAACATGAAAGCTTTTCGACTTACAACGTGTTGTTTAGGAAAAACAAGATAATTTCGCACGATGCGGGATTTCCTTAAAACGTGATTTTCTGAAAAATTTTGACGAAAGAAAATTCTCCTTTTGGTTCTCTTTAGATGCTACATGTTAAGACGTACACGCCACAACAATTCTTTTCGAGACACAACGTGTAGTTTTGGAGATACAAGCTAATTTTGTACTATGCGTTATTTCTTCTCGTAAAGAGTTTCCAATGCGTACGTATATGTCTTTACTCTGCAAAACTGTATTTCCATATGAAGTGGTATTCTTACATATCCTTTCGAGAGAAAACTGTCCTGTGCCTTCTCTTTTGAGGCTACACACTTAGACATACACGCAACATGAAAGCTTTTCGACTTACAACGTGTTGTTTAGGAAAAACAAGATAATTTCGCACGATGCGGGATTTCCTTAAAACGTGATTTTCTGAAAAATTTTGACGAAAGAAAATTCTCCTTTTGGTTCTCTTTAGATGCTACATGTTAAGACGTACACGCCACAACAATTCTTTTCGAGACACAACGTGTAGTTTTGGAGATACAAGCTAATTTTGTACTATGCGTTATTTCTTCTCGTAAAGAGTTTCCAATGCGTACGTATATGTCTTTACTCTGCAAAACTGTATTTCCATATGAAGTGGTATTCTTACATATCCTTTCGAGAGAAAACTGTCCTGTGCCTTCTCTTTTGAGGCTACACACTTAGACATACACGCAACATGAAAGCTTTTCGACTTACAACGTGTTGTTTAGGAAAAACAAGATAATTTCGCACGATGCGGGATTTCCTTAAAACGTGATTTTCTGAAAAATTTTGACGAAAGAAAATTCTCCTTTTGGTTCTCTTTAGATGCTACATGTTAAGACGTACACGCCACAACAATTCTTTTCGAGATAGAACGTGTAGTTTTGGAGATACAAGCTAATTTTGTACTATGCGTTATTTCTTCTCGTAAAGAGTTTCCAATGCGTACGTATATGTCTTTACTCTGCAAAACTGTATTTCCTTATGAAGTGCTATTCTTACATATCCTTTCGAGAGAAAACTGTCCTGTGCCTTCTCTTTTGAGGCTACACACTTAGACATACACGCAACATGAAAGCTTTTCGACTTACAACGTGTTGTTTAGGAAAAACAAGATAATTTCGCACGATGCGGGATTTCCTTAAAACGTGATTTTCTTAAAAATTTTGACGAAAGAAAATTCTCCTTTTGGTTCTCTTTAGATGCTACATGTTAAGACGTACACGCCACAACAATTCTTTTCGAGATACAACGTGTAGTTTTGGAGATACAAGCTAATTTTGTACTATGCGTTATTTCTTCTCGTAAAGAGTTTCCAATGCGTACGTATATGTCTTTACTCTGCAAAACTGTATTTCCTTATGAAGTGGTATTCTTACATATCCTTTCGAGAGAAAACTGTCCTGTGCCTTCTCTGTTGAGGCTACACACTTAGACATACACGCAACATGAAAGCTTTTCGACTTAAAACGTGTTGTTTAGGAAAAACAAGATAATTTCGCACGATGCGGGATTTCCTTAAAACGTGATTTTCTGAAAAATTTTGACGAAAGAAAATTCTCCTTTTGGTTCTCTTTAGATGCTACATGTTAAGACGTACACGCCACAACAATTCTTTTCGAGATACAACGTGTAGTTTTGGAGATACAAGCTAATTTTGTACTATGCGTTATTTCTTCTCGTAAAGAGTTTCCAATGCGTACGTATATGTCTTTACTCTGCAAAACTGTATTTCCTTATGAAGTGGTATTCTTACATATCCTTTCGAGAGAAAACTGTCCTGTGCCTTCTCTTTTGAGGCTACACACTTAGACATACACGCAACATGAAAGCTTTTCGACTTACAACGTGTTGTTTAGGAAAAACAAGATAATTTCGCACGATGCGGGATTTCCTTAAAACGTGATTTTCTGAAAAATTTTGACGAAAGAAAATTCTCCTTTTGGTTCTCTTTAGATGCTACATGTTAAGACGTACACGCCACAACAATTCTTTTCGAGATACAACGTGTAGTTTTGGAGATACAAGCTAATTTTGTACTATGCGTTATTTCTTCTCGTAAAGAGTTTCCAATGCGTACGTATATGTCTTTACTCTGCAAAACTGTATTTCCTTATGAAGTGGTATTCTTACATATCCTTTCGAGAGAAAACTGTCCTGTGCCTTCTCTTTTGAGGCTACACACTTAGACATACACGCAACATGAAAGCTTTTCGACTTACAACGTGTTGTTTAGGAAAAACAAGATAATTTCGCACGATGCGGGATTTCCTTAAAACGTGATTTTCTGAAAAATTTTGACGAAAGAAAATTCTCCTTTTGGTTCTCTTTAGATGCTACATGTTAAGACGTACACGCCACAACAATTCTTTTCGAGATACAACGTGTAGTTTTGGAGATACAAGCTAATTTTGTACTATGCGTTATTTCTTCTCGTAAAGAGTTTCCAATGCGTACGCATATGTCTTTACTCTGCAAAACTGTATTTCCTTATGAAGTGGTATTCTTACATATCCTTTCGAGAGAAAACTGTCCTGTGCCTTCTCTTTTGAGGCTACACACTTAGACATACACGCAACATGAAAGCTTTTCGACTTACAACGTGTTGTTTAGGAAAAACAAGATAATTTCGCACGATGCGGGATTTCCTTAAAACGTGATTTTCTGAAAAATTTTGACGAAAGAAAATTCTCCTTTTGGTTCTCTTTAGATGCTACATGTTAAGACGTACACGCCACAACAATTCTTTTCGAGATACAACGTGTAGTTTTGGAGATACAAGCTAATTTTGTACTATGCGTTATTTCTTCTCGTAAAGAGTTTCCAATGCGTACGTATATGTCTTTACTCTGCAAAACTGTATTTCCTTATGAAGTGGTATTCTTACATATCCTTTCGAGAGAAAACTGTCCTGTGCCTTCTCTTTTGAGGCTACACACTTAGACATACACGCAACATGAAAGCTTTTCGACTTACAACGTGTTGTTTAGGAAAAACAAGATAATTTCGCACGATGCGGGATTTCCTTAAAACGTGATTTTCTGAAAAATTTTGACGAAAGAAAATTCTCCTTTTGGTTCTCTTTAGATGCTACATGTTAAGACGTACACGCCACAACAATTCTTTTCGAGACACAACGTGTAGTTTTGGAGATACAAGCTAATTTTGTACTATGCGTTATTTCTTCTCGTAAAGAGTTTCCAATGCGTACGTATATGTCTTTACTCTGCAAAACTGTATTTCCTTATGAAGTGGTATTCTTACATATCCTTTCGAGAGAAAACTGTCCTGTGCCTTCTCTTTTGAGGCTACACACTTAGACATACACGCAACATGAAAGCTTTTCGACTTACAACGTGTTGTTTAGGAAAAACAAGATAATTTCGCACGATGCGGGATTTCCTTAAAACGTGATTTTCTGAAAAATTTTGACGAAAGAAAATTCTCCTTTTGGTTCTCTTTAGATGCTACATGTTAAGACGTACACGCCACAACAATTCTTTTCGAGATACAACGTGTAGTTTTGGAGATACAAGCTAATTTTGTACTATGCGTTATTTCTTCTCGTAAAGAGTTTCCAATGCGTACGTATATGTCTTTACTCTGCAAAACTGTATTTCCTTATGAAGTGGTATTCTTACATATCCTTTCGAGAGAAAACTGTCCTGTGCCTTCTCTTTTGAGGCTACACACTTAGACATACACGCAACATGAAAGCTTTTCGACTTACAACGTGTTGTTTAGGAAAAACAAGATAATTTCGCACGATGCGGGATTTCCTTAAAACGTGATTTTCTGAAAAATTTTGACGAAAGAAAATTCTCCTTTTGGTTCTCTTTAGATGCTACATGTTAAGACGTACACGCCACAACAATTCTTTTCGAGATACAACGTGTAGTTTTGGAGATACAAGCTAATTTTGTACTATGCGTTATTTCTTCTCGTAAAGAGTTTCCAATGCGTACGTATATGTCTTTACTCTGCAAAACTGTATTTCCTTATGAAGTGGTATTCTTACATATCCTTTCGAGAGAAAACTGTCCTGTGCCTTCTCTGTTGAGGCTACACACTTAGACATACACGCAACATGAAAGCTTTTCGACTTACAACGTGTTGTTTAGGAAAAACAAGATAATTTCGCACGATGCGGGATTTCCTTAAAACGTGATTTTCTGAAAAATTTTGACGAAAGAAAATTCTCCTTTTGGTTCTCTTTAGATGCTACATGTTAAGACGTACACGCCACAACAATTCTTTTCGAGATACAACGTGTAGTTTTGGAGATACAAGCTAATTTTGTACTATGCGTTATTTCTTCTCGTAAAGAGTTTCCAATGCGTACGTATATGTCTTTACTCTGCAAAACTGTATTTCCTTATGAAGTGGTATTCTTACATATCCTTTCGAGAGAAAACTGTCCTGTGCCTTCTCTTTTGAGGCTACACACTTAGACATACACGCAACATGAAAGCTTTTCGACTTACAACGTGTTGTTTAGGAAAAACAAGATAATTTCGCACGATGCGGGATTTCCTTAAAACGTGATTTTCTGAAAAATTTTGACGAAAGAAAATTCTCCTTTTGGTTCTCTTTAGATGCTACATGTTAAGACGTACACGCCACAACAATTCTTTTCGAGACACAACGTGTAGTTTTGGAGATACAAGCTAATTTTGTACTATGCGTTATTTCTTCTCGTAAAGAGTTTCCAATGCGTACGTATATGTCTTTACTCTGCAAAACTGTATTTCCTTATGAAGTGGTATTCTTACATATCCTTTCGAGAGAAAACTGTCCTGTGCCTTCTCTTTTGAGGCTACACACTTAGACATACACGCAACATGAAAGCTTTTCGACTTACAACGTGTTGTTTAGGAAAAACAAGATAATTTCGCACGATGCGGGATTTCCTTAAAACGTGATTTTCTGAAAAATTTTGACGAAAGAAAATTCTCCTTTTGGTTCTCTTTAGATGCTACATGTTAAGACGTACACGCCACAACAATTCTTTTCGAGATACAACGTGTAGTTTTGGAGATACAAGCTAATTTTGTACTATGCGTTATTTCTTCTCGTAAAGAGTTTCCAATGCGTACGTATATGTCTTTACTCTGCAAAACTGTATTTCCTTATGAAGTGGTATTCTTACATATCCTTTCGAGAGAAAACTGTCCTGTGCCTTCTCTTTTGAGGCTACACACTTAGACATACACGCAACATGAAAGCTTTTCGACTTACAACGTGTTGTTTAGGAAAAACAAGATAATTTCGCACGATGCGGGATTTCCTTAAAACGTGATTTTCTGAAAAATTTTGACGAAAGAAAATTCTCCTTTTGGTTCTCTTTAGATGCTACATGTTAAGACGTACACGCCACAACAATTCTTTTCGAGATACAACGTGTAGTTTTGGTGATACAAGCTAATTTTGTACTATGCGTTATTTCTTCTCGTAAAGAGTTTCCAATGCGTACGTATATGTCTTTACTCTGCAAAACTGTATTTCCTTATGAAGTGGTATTCTTACATATCCTTTCGAGAGAAAACTGTCCTGTGCCTTCTCTGTTGAGGCTACACACTTAGACATACACGCAACATGAAAGCTTTTCGACTTACAACGTGTTGTTTAGGAAAAACAAGATAATTTCGCACGATGCGGGATTTCCTTAAAACGTGATTTTCTGAAAAATTTTGACGAAAGAAAATTCTCCTTTTGGTTCTCTTTAGATGCTACATGTTAAGACGTACACGCCACAACAATTCTTTTCGAGATACAACGTGTAGTTTTGGAGATACAAGCTAATTTTGTACTATGCGTTATTTCTTCTCGTAAAGAGTTTCCAATGCGTACGTATATGTCTTTACTCTGCAAAACTGTATTTCCTTATGAAGTGGTATTCTTACATATCCTTTCGAGAGAAAACTGTCCTGTGCCTTCTCTTTTGAGGCTACACACTTAGACATACACGCAACATGAAAGCTTTTCGACTTACAACGTGTTGTTTAGGAGAAACAAGATAATTTCGCACGATGCGGGATTTCCTTAAAACGTGATTTTCTGAAAAATTTTGACGAAAGAAAATTCTCCTTTTGGTTCTCTTTAGATGCTACATGTTAAGACGTACACGCCACAACAATTCTTTTCGAGATACAACGTGTAGTTTTGGAGATACAAGCTAATTTTGTACTATGCGTTATTTCTTCTCGTAAAGAGTTTCCAATGCGTACGCATATGTCTTTACTCTGCAAAACTGTATTTCCTTATGAAGTGGTATTCTTACATATCCTTTCGAGAGAAAACTGTCCTGTGCCTTCTCTTTTGAGGCTACACACTTAGACATACACGCAACATGAAAGCTTTTCGACTTACAACGTGTTGTTTAGGAAAAACAAGATAATTTCGCACGATGCGGGATTTCCTTAAAACGTGATTTTCTGAAAAATTTTGACGAAAGAAAATTCTCCTTTTGGTTCTCTTTAGATGCTACATGTTAAGACGTACACGCCACAACAATTCTTTTCGAGACACAACGTGTAGTTTTGGAGATACAAGCTAATTTTGTACTATGCGTTATTTCTTCTCGTAAAGAGTTTCCAATGCGTACGTATATGTCTTTACTCTGCAAAACTGTATTTCCTTATGAAGTGGTATTCTTACATATCCTTTCGAGAGAAAACTGTCCTGTGCCTTCTCTGTTGAGGCTACACACTTAGACATACACGCAACATGAAAGCTTTTCGACTTACAACGTGTTGTTTAGGAAAAACAAGATAATTTCGCACGATGCGGGATTTCCTTAAAACGTGATTTTCTGAAAAATTTTGACGAAAGAAAATTCTCCTTTTGGTTCTCTTTAGATGCTACATGTTAAGACGTACACGCCACAACAATTCTTTTCGAGATACAACGTGTAGTTTTGGAGATACAAGCTAATTTTGTACTATGCGTTATTTCTTCTCGTAAAGAGTTTCCAATGCGTACGTATATGTCTTTACTCTGCAAAACTGTATTTCCTTATGAAGTGGTATTCTTACATATCCTTTCGAGAGAAAACTGTCCTGTGCCTTCTCTTTTGAGGCTACACACTTAGACATACACGCAACATGAAAGCTTTTCGACTTACAACGTGTTGTTTAGGAAAAACAAGATAATTTCGCACGATGCGGGATTTCCTTAAAACGTGATTTTCTGAAAAATTTTGACGAAAGAAAATTCTCCTTTTGGTTCTCTTTAGATGCTACATGTTAAGACGTACACGCCACAACAATTCTTTTCGAGATACAACGTGTAGTTTTGGAGATACAAGCTAATTTTGTACTATGCGTTATTTCTTCTCGTAAAGAGTTTCCAATGCATACGCATATGTCTTTACTCTGCAAAACTGTATTTCCTTATGAAGTGGTATTCTTACATATCCTTTCGAGAGAAAACTGTCCTGTGCCTTCTCTTTTGAGGCTACACACTTAGACATACACGCAACATGAAAGCTTTTCGACTTACAACGTGTTGTTTAGGAAAAACAAGATAATTTCGCACGATGCGGGATTTCCTTAAAACGTGATTTTCTGAAAAATTTTGACGAAAGAAAATTCTCCTTTTGGTTCTCTTTAGATGCTACATGTTAAGACGTACACGCCACAACAATTCTTTTCGAGACACAACGTGTAGTTTTGGAGATACAAGCTAATTTTGTACTATGCGTTATTTCTTCTCGTAAAGAGTTTCCAATGCGTACGTATATGTCTTTACTCTGCAAAACTGTATTTCCATATGAAGTGGTATTCTTACATATCCTTTCGAGAGAAAACTGTCCTGTGCCTTCTCTTTTGAGGCTACACACTTAGACATACACGCAACATGAAAGCTTTTCGACTTACAACGTGTTGTTTAGGAAAAACAAGATAATTTCGCACGATGCGGGATTTCCTTAAAACGTGATTTTCTGAAAAATTTTGACGAAAGAAAATTCTCCTTTTGGTTCTCTTTAGATGCTACATGTTAAGACGTACACGCCACAACAATTCTTTTCGAGATACAACGTGTAGTTTTGGAGATACAAGCTAATTTTGTACTATGCGTTATTTCTTCTCGTAAAGAGTTTCCAATGCGTACGTATATGTCTTTACTCTGCAAAACTGTATTTCCTTATGAAGTGCTATTCTTACATATCCTTTCGAGAGAAAACTGTCCTGTGCCTTCTCTTTTGAGGCTACACACTTAGACATACACGCAACATGAAAGCTTTTCGACTTACAACGTGTTGTTTAGGAAAAACAAGATAATTTCGCACGATGCGGGATTTCCTTAAAACGTGATTTTCTGAAAAATTTTGACGAAAGAAAATTCTCCTTTTGGTTCTCTTTAGATGCTACATGTTAAGACGTACACGCCACAACAATTCTTTTCGAGATACAACGTGTAGTTTTGGAGATACAAGCTAATTTTGTACTATGCGTTATTTCTTCTCGTAAAGAGTTTCCAATGCGTACGTATATGTCTTTACTCTGCAAAACTGTATTTCCTTATGAAGTGGTATTCTTACATATCCTTTCGAGAGAAAACTGTCCTGTGCCTTCTCTTTTGAGGCTACACACTTAGACATACACGCAACATGAAAGCTTTTCGACTTACAACGTGTTGTTTAGGAAAAACAAGATAATTTCGCACGATGCGGGATTTCCTTAAAACGTGATTTTCTGAAAAATTTTGACGAAAGAAAATTCTCCTTTTGGTTCTCTTTAGATGCTACATGTTAAGACGTACACGCCACAACAATTCTTTTCGAGATACAACGTGTAGTTTTGGAGATACAAGCTAATTTTGTACTATGCGTTATTTCTTCTCGTAAAGAGTTTCCAATGCGTACGTATATGTCTTTACTCTGCAAAACTGTATTTCCTTATGAAGTGGTATTCTTACATATCCTTTCGAGAGAAAACTGTCCTGTGCCTTCTCTTTTGAGGCTACACACTTAGACATACACGCAACATGAAAGCTTTTCGACTTACAACGTGTTGTTTAGGAAAAACAAGATAATTTCGCACGATGCGGGATTTCCTTAAAACGTGATTTTCTGAAAAATTTTGACGAAAGAAAATTCTCCTTTTGGTTCTCTTTAGATGCTACATGTTAAGACGTACACGCCACAACAATTCTTTTCGAGATACAACGTGTAGTTTTGGAGATACAAGCTAATTTTGTACTATGCGTTATTTCTTCTCGTAAAGAGTTTCCAATGCATACGCATATGTCTTTACTCTGCAAAACTGTATTTCCTTATGAAGTGGTATTCTTACATATCCTTTCGAGAGAAAACTGTCCTGTGCCTTCTCTTTTGAGGCTACACACTTAGACATACACGCAACATGAAAGCTTTTCGACTTACAACGTGTTGTTTAGGAAAAACAAGATAATTTCGCACGATGCGGGATTTCCTTAAAACGTGATTTTCTGAAAAATTTTGACGAAAGAAAATTCTCCTTTTGGTTCTCTTTAGATGCTACATGTTAAGACGTACACGCCACAACAATTCTTTTCGAGACACAACGTGTAGTTTTGGAGATACAAGCTAATTTTGTACTATGCGTTATTTCTTCTCGTAAAGAGTTTCCAATGCGTACGTATATGTCTTTACTCTGCAAAACTGTATTTCCATATGAAGTGGTATTCTTACATATCCTTTCGAGAGAAAACTGTCCTGTGCCTTCTCTTTTGAGGCTACACACTTAGACATACACGCAACATGAAAGCTTTTCGACTTACAACGTGTTGTTTAGGAAAAACAAGATAATTTCGCACGATGCGGGATTTCCTTAAAACGTGATTTTCTGAAAAATTTTGACGAAAGAAAATTCTCCTTTTGGTTCTCTTTAGATGCTACATGTTAAGACGTACACGCCACAACAATTCTTTTCGAGATACAACGTGTAGTTTTGGAGATACAAGCTAATTTTGTACTATGCGTTATTTCTTCTCGTAAAGAGTTTCCAATGCGTACGTATATGTCTTTACTCTGCAAAACTGTATTTCCTTATGAAGTGCTATTCTTACATATCCTTTCGAGAGAAAACTGTCCTGTGCCTTCTCTTTTGAGGCTACACACTTAGACATACACGCAACATGAAAGCTTTTCGACTTACAACGTGTTGTTTAGGAAAAACAAGATAATTTCGCACGATGCGGGATTTCCTTAAAACGTGATTTTCTGAAAAATTTTGACGAAAGAAAATTCTCCTTTTGGTTCTCTTTAGATGCTACATGTTAAGACGTACACGCCACAACAATTCTTTTCGAGATACAACGTGTAGTTTTGGAGATACAAGCTAATTTTGTACTATGCGTTATTTCTTCTCGTAAAGAGTTTCCAATGCGTACGTATATGTCTTTACTCTGCAAAACTGTATTTCCTTATGAAGTGGTATTCTTACATATCCTTTCGAGAGAAAACTGTCCTGTGCCTTCTCTGTTGAGGCTACACACTTAGACATACACGCAACATGAAAGCTTTTCGACTTACAACGTGTTGTTTAGGAAAAACAAGATAATTTCGCACGATGCGGGATTTCCTTAAAACGTGATTTTCTGAAAAATTTTGACGAAAGAAAATTCTCCTTTTGGTTCTCTTTAGATGCTACATGTTAAGACGTACACGCCACAACAATTCTTTTCGAGATACAAAGTGTAGTTTTGGAGATACAAGCTAATTTTGTACTATGCGTTATTTCTTCTCGTAAAGAGTTTCCAATGCGTACGTATATGTCTTTACTCTGCAAAACTGTATTTCCTTATGAAGTGGTATTCTTACATATCCTTTCGAGAGAAAACTGTCCTGTGCCTTCTCTTTTGAGGCTACACACTTAGACATACACGCAACATGAAAGCTTTTCGACTTACAACGTGTTGTTTAGGAGAAACAAGATAATTTCGCACGATGCGGGATTTCCTTAAAACGTGATTTTCTGAAAAATTTTGACGAAAGAAAATTCTCCTTTTGGTTCTCTTTAGATGCTACATGTTAAGACGTACACGCCACAACAATTCTTTTCGAGATACAACGTGTAGTTTTGGAGATACAAGCTAATTTTGTACTATGCGTTATTTCTTCTCGTAAAGAGTTTCCAATGCGTACGCATATGTCTTTACTCTGCAAAACTGTATTTCCTTATGAAGTGGTATTCTTACATATCCTTTCGAGAGAAAACTGTCCTGTGCCTTCTCTTTTGAGGCTACACACTTAGACATACACGCAACATGAAAGCTTTTCGACTTACAACGTGTTGTTTAGGAAAAACAAGATAATTTCGCACGATGCGGGATTTCCTTAAAACGTGATTTTCTGAAAAATTTTGACGAAAGAAAATTCTCCTTTTGGTTCTCTTTAGATGCTACATGTTAAGACGTACACGCCACAACAATTCTTTTCGAGACACAACGTGTAGTTTTGGAGATACAAGCTAATTTTGTACTATGCGTTATTTCTTCTCGTAAAGAGTTTCCAATGCGTACGTATATGTCTTTACTCTGCAAAACTGTATTTCCTTATGAAGTGGTATTCTTACATATCCTTTCGAGAGAAAACTGTCCTGTGCCTTCTCTGTTGAGGCTACACACTTAGACATACACGCAACATGAAAGCTTTTCGACTTACAACGTGTTGTTTAGGAAAAACAAGATAATTTCGCACGATGCGGGATTTCCTTAAAACGTGATTTTCTGAAAAATTTTGACGAAAGAAAATTCTCCTTTTGGTTCTCTTTAGATGCTACATGTTAAGACGTACACGCCACAACAATTCTTTTCGAGATACAACGTGTAGTTTTGGAGATACAAGCTAATTTTGTACTATGCGTTATTTCTTCTCGTAAAGAGTTTCCAATGCGTACGTATATGTCTTTACTCTGCAAAACTGTATTTCCTTATGAAGTGGTATTCTTACATATCCTTTCGAGAGAAAACTGTCCTGTGCCTTCTCTTTTGAGGCTACACACTTAGACATACACGCAACATGAAAGCTTTTCGACTTACAACGTGTTGTTTAGGAAAAACAAGATAATTTCGCACGATGCGGGATTTCCTTAAAACGTGATTTTCTGAAAAATTTTGACGAAAGAAAATTCTCCTTTTGGTTCTCTTTAGATGCTACATGTTAAGACGTACACGCCACAACAATTCTTTTCGAGATACAACGTGTAGTTTTGGAGATACAAGCTAATTTTGTACTATGCGTTATTTCTTCTCGTAAAGAGTTTCCAATGCGTACGTATATGTCTTTACTCTGCAAAACTGTATTTCCTTATGAAGTGGTATTCTTACATATCCTTTCGAGAGAAAACTGTCCTGTGCCTTCTCTTTTGAGGCTACACACTTAGACATACACGCAACATGAAAGCTTTTCGACTTACAACGTGTTGTTTAGGAAAAACAAGATAATTTCGCACGATGCGGGATTTCCTTAAAACGTGATTTTCTGAAAAATTTTGAGGAAAGAAAATTCTCCTTTTGGTTCTCTTTAGATGCTACATGTTAAGACGTACACGCCACAACAATTCTTTTCGAGATACAACGTGTAGTTTTGGAGATACAAGCTAATTTTGTACTATGCGTTATTTCTTCTCGTAAAGAGTTTCCAATGCGTACGTATATGTCTTTACTCTGCAAAACTGTATTTCCTTATGAAGTGGTATTCTTACATATCCTTTCGAGAGAAAACTGTCCTGTGCCTTCTCTTTTGAGGCTACACACTTAGACATACACGCAACATGAAAGCTTTTCGACTTACAACGTGTTGTTTAGGAAAAACAAGATAATTTCGCACGATGCGGGATTTCCTTAAAACGTGATTTTCTGAAAAATTTTGACGAAAGAAAATTCTCCTTTTGGTTCTCTTTAGATGCTACATGTTAAGACGTACACGCCACAACAATTCTTTTCGAGATACAACGTGTAGTTTTGGAGATACAAGCTAATTTTGTACTATGCGTTATTTCTTCTCGTAAAGAGTTTCCAATGAGTACGCATATGTCTTTACTCTGCAAAACTGTATTTCCTTATGAAGTGGTATTCTTACATATCCTTTCGAGAGAAAACTGTCCTGTGCCTTCTCTTTTGAGGCTACACACTTAGACATACACGCAACATGAAAGCTTTTCGACTTACAACGTGTTGTTTAGGAAAAACAAGATAATTTCGCACGTTGCGGGATTTCCTTAAAACGTGATTTTCTGAAAAATTTTGACGAAAGAAAATTCTCCTTTTGGTTCTCTTTAGATGCTACATGTTAAGACGTACACGCCACAACAATTCTTTTCGAGATACAACGTGTAGTTTTGGAGATACAAGCTAATTTTGTACTATGCGTTATTTCTTCTCGTAAAGAGTTTCCAATGCGTACGTATATGTCTTTACTCTGCAAAACTGTATTTCCTTATGAAGTGCTATTCTTACATATCCTTTCGAGAGAAAACTGTCCTGTGCCTTCTCTTTTGAGGCTACACACTTAGACATACACGCAACATGAAAGCTTTTCGACTTACAACGTGTTGTTTAGGAAAAACAAGATAATTTCGCACGATGCGGGATTTCCTTAAAACGTGATTTTCTGAAAAATTTTGACGAAAGAAAATTCTCCTTTTGGTTCTCTTTAGATGCTACATGTTAAGACGTACACGCCACAACAATTCTTTTCGAGATACAACGTGTAGTTTTGGAGATACAAGCTAATTTTGTACTATGCGTTATTTCTTCTCGTAAAGAGTTTCCAATGCGTACGTATATGTCTTTACTCTGCAAAACTGTATTTCCTTATGAAGTGGTATTCTTACATATCCTTTCGAGAGAAAACTGTCCTGTGCCTTCTCTTTTGAGGCTACACACTTAGACATACACGCAACATGAAAGCTTTTCGACTTACAACGTGTTGTTTAGGAAAAACAAGATAATTTCGCACGATGCGGGATTTCCTTAAAACGTGATTTTCTGAAAAATTTTGACGAAAGAAAATTCTCCTTTTGGTTCTCTTTAGATGCTACATGTTAAGACGTACACGCCACAACAATTCTTTTCGAGATACAACGTGTAGTTTTGGAGATACAAGCTAATTTTGTACTATGCGTTATTTCTTCTCGTAAAGAGTTTCCAATGCGTACGTATATGTCTTTACTCTGCAAAACTGTATTTCCTTATGAAGTGGTATTCTTACATATCCTTTCGAGAGAAAACTGTCCTGTGCCTTCTCTTTTGAGGCTACACACTTAGACATACACGCAACATGAAAGCTTTTCGACTTACAACGTGTTGTTTAGGAAAAACAAGATAATTTCGCACGATGCGGGATTTCCTTAAAACGTGATTTTCTGAAAAATTTTGACGAAAGAAAATTCTCCTTTTGGTTCTCTTTAGATGCTACATGTTAAGACGTACACGCCACAACAATTCTTTTCGAGATACAACGTGTAGTTTTGGAGATACAAGCTAATTTTGTACTATGCGTTATTTCTTCTCGTAAAGAGTTTCCAATGCGTACGCATATGTCTTTACTCTGCAAAACTGTATTTCCTTATGAAGTGGTATTCTTACATATCCTTTCGAGAGAAAACTGTCCTGTGCCTTCTCTTTTGAGGCTACACACTTAGACATACACGCAACATGAAAGCTTTTCGACTTACAACGTGTTGTTTAGGAAAAACAAGATAATTTCGCACGATGCGGGATTTCCTTAAAACGTGATTTTCTGAAAAATTTTGACGAAAGAAAATTCTCCTTTTGGTTCTCTTTAGATGCTACATGTTAAGACGTACACGCCACAACAATTCTTTTCGAGATACAACGTGTAGTTTTGGAGATACAAGCTAATTTTGTACTATGCGTTATTTCTTCTCGTAAAGAGTTTCCAATGCGTACGTATATGTCTTTACTCTGCAAAACTGTATTTCCTTATGAAGTGGTATTCTTACATATCCTTTCGAGAGAAAACTGTCCTGTGCCTTCTCTTTTGAGGCTACACACTTAGACATACACGCAACATGAAAGCTTTTCGACTTACAACGTGTTGTTTAGGAAAAACAAGATAATTTCGCACGATGCGGGATTTCCTTAAAACGTGATTTTCTGAAAAATTTTGACGAAAGAAAATTCTCCTTTTGGTTCTCTTTAGATGCTACATGTTAAGACGTACACGCCACAACAATTCTTTTCGAGACACAACGTGTAGTTTTGGAGATACAAGCTAATTTTGTACTATGCGTTATTTCTTCTCGTAAAGAGTTTCCAATGCGTACGTATATGTCTTTACTCTGCAAAACTGTATTTCCTTATGAAGTGGTATTCTTACATATCCTTTCGAGAGAAAACTGTCCTGTGCCTTCTCTTTTGAGGCTACACACTTAGACATACACGCAACATGAAAGCTTTTCGACTTACAACGTGTTGTTTAGGAAAAACAAGATAATTTCGCACGATGCGGGATTTCCTTAAAACGTGATTTTCTGAAAAATTTTGACGAAAGAAAATTCTCCTTTTGGTTCTCTTTAGATGCTACATGTTAAGACGTACACGCCACAACAATTCTTTTCGAGATACAACGTGTAGTTTTGGAGATACAAGCTAATTTTGTACTATGCGTTATTTCTTCTCGTAAAGAGTTTCCAATGCGTACGTATATGTCTTTACTCTGCAAAACTGTATTTCCTTATGAAGTGGTATTCTTACATATCCTTTCGAGAGAAAACTGTCCTGTGCCTTCTCTTTTGAGGCTACACACTTAGACATACACGCAACATGAAAGCTTTTCGACTTACAACGTGTTGTTTAGGAAAAACAAGATAATTTCGCACGATGCGGGATTTCCTTAAAACGTGATTTTCTGAAAAATTTTGACGAAAGAAAATTCTCCTTTTGGTTCTCTTTAGATGCTACATGTTAAGACGTACACGCCACAACAATTCTTTTCGAGATACAACGTGTAGTTTTGGAGATACAAGCTAATTTTGTACTATGCGTTATTTCTTCTCGTAAAGAGTTTCCAATGCGTACGTATATGTCTTTACTCTGCAAAACTGTATTTCCTTATGAAGTGGTATTCTTACATATCCTTTCGAGAGAAAACTGTCCTGTGCCTTCTCTGTTGAGGCTACACACTTAGACATACACGCAACATGAAAGCTTTTCGACTTACAACGTGTTGTTTAGGAAAAACAAGATAATTTCGCACGATGCGGGATTTCCTTAAAACGTGATTTTCTGAAAAATTTTGACGAAAGAAAATTCTCCTTTTGGTTCTCTTTAGATGCTACATGTTAAGACGTACACGCCACAACAATTCTTTTCGAGATACAACGTGTAGTTTTGGAGATACAAGCTAATTTTGTACTATGCGTTATTTCTTCTCGTAAAGAGTTTCCAATGCGTACGTATATGTCTTTACTCTGCAAAACTGTATTTCCTTATGAAGTGGTATTCTTACATATCCTTTCGAGAGAAAACTGTCCTGTGCCTTCTCTTTTGAGGCTACACACTTAGACATACACGCAACATGAAAGCTTTTCGACTTACAACGTGTTGTTTAGGAAAAACAAGATAATTTCGCACGATGCGGGATTTCCTTAAAACGTGATTTTCTGAAAAATTTTGACGAAAGAAAATTCTCCTTTTGGTTCTCTTTAGATGCTACATGTTAAGACGTACACGCCACAACAATTCTTTTCGAGACACAACGTGTAGTTTTGGAGATACAAGCTAATTTTGTACTATGCGTTATTTCTTCTCGTAAAGAGTTTCCAATGCGTACGTATATGTCTTTACTCTGCAAAACTGTATTTCCTTATGAAGTGGTATTCTTACATATCCTTTCGAGAGAAAACTGTCCTGTGCCTTCTCTTTTGAGGCTACACACTTAGACATACACGCAACATGAAAGCTTTTCGACTTACAACGTGTTGTTTAGGAAAAACAAGATAATTTCGCACGATGCGGGATTTCCTTAAAACGTGATTTTCTGAAAAATTTTGACGAAAGAAAATTCTCCTTTTGGTTCTCTTTAGATGCTACATGTTAAGACGTACACGCCACAACAATTCTTTTCGAGATACAACGTGTAGTTTTGGAGATACAAGCTAATTTTGTACTATGCGTTATTTCTTCTCGTAAAGAGTTTCCAATGCGTACGTATATGTCTTTACTCTGCAAAACTGTATTTCCTTATGAAGTGGTATTCTTACATATCCTTTCGAGAGAAAACTGTCCTGTGCCTTCTCTTTTGAGGCTACACACTTAGACATACACGCAACATGAAAGCTTTTCGACTTACAACGTGTTGTTTAGGAAAAACAAGATAATTTCGCACGATGCGGGATTTCCTTAAAACGTGATTTTCTGAAAAATTTTGACGAAAGAAAATTCTCCTTTTGGTTCTCTTTAGATGCTACATGTTAAGACGTACACGCCACAACAATTCTTTTCGAGATACAACGTGTAGTTTTGGAGATACAAGCTAATTTTGTACTATGCGTTATTTCTTCTCGTAAAGAGTTTCCAATGCGTACGTATATGTCTTTACTCTGCAAAACTGTATTTCCTTATGAAGTGGTATTCTTACATATCCTTTCGAGAGAAAACTGTCCTGTGCCTTCTCTGTTGAGGCTACACACTTAGACATACACGCAACATGAAAGCTTTTCGACTTACAACGTGTTGTTTAGGAAAAACAAGATAATTTCGCACGATGCGGGATTTCCTTAAAACGTGATTTTCTGAAAAATTTTGACGAAAGAAAATTCTCCTTTTGGTTCTCTTTAGATGCTACATGTTAAGACGTACACGCCACAACAATTCTTTTCGAGATACAACGTGTAGTTTTGGAGATACAAGCTAATTTTGTACTATGCGTTATTTCTTCTCGTAAAGAGTTTCCAATGCGTACGTATATGTCTTTACTCTGCAAAACTGTATTTCCTTATGAAGTGGTATTCTTACATATCCTTTCGAGAGAAAACTGTCCTGTGCCTTCTCTTTTGAGGCTACACACTTAGACATACACGCAACATGAAAGCTTTTCGACTTACAACGTGTTGTTTAGGAGAAACAAGATAATTTCGCACGATGCGGGATTTCCTTAAAACGTGATTTTCTGAAAAATTTTGACGAAAGAAAATTCTCCTTTTGGTTCTCTTTAGATGCTACATGTTAAGACGTACACGCCACAACAATTCTTTTCGAGATACAACGTGTAGTTTTGGAGATACAAGCTAATTTTGTACTATGCGTTATTTCTTCTCGTAAAGAGTTTCCAATGCGTACGCATATGTCTTTACTCTGCAAAACTGTATTTCCTTATGAAGTGGTATTCTTACATATCCTTTCGAGAGAAAACTGTCCTGTGCCTTCTCTTTTGAGGCTACACACTTAGACATACACGCAACATGAAAGCTTTTCGACTTACAACGTGTTGTTTAGGAAAAACAAGATAATTTCGCACGATGCGGGATTTCCTTAAAACGTGATTTTCTGAAAAATTTTGACGAAAGAAAATTCTCCTTTTGGTTCTCTTTAGATGCTACATGTTAAGACGTACACGCCACAACAATTCTTTTCGAGACACAACGTGTAGTTTTGGAGATACAAGCTAATTTTGTACTATGCGTTATTTCTTCTCGTAAAGAGTTTCCAATGCGTACGTATATGTCTTTACTCTGCAAAACTGTATTTCCTTATGAAGTGGTATTCTTACATATCCTTTCGAGAGAAAACTGTCCTGTGCCTTCTCTGTTGAGGCTACACACTTAGACATACACGCAACATGAAAGCTTTTCGACTTACAACGTGTTGTTTAGGAAAAACAAGATAATTTCGCACGATGCGGGATTTCCTTAAAACGTGATTTTCTGAAAAATTTTGACGAAAGAAAATTCTCCTTTTGGTTCTCTTTAGATGCTACATGTTAAGACGTACACGCCACAACAATTCTTTTCGAGATACAACGTGTAGTTTTGGAGATACAAGCTAATTTTGTACTATGCGTTATTTCTTCTCGTAAAGAGTTTCCAATGCGTACGTATATGTCTTTACTCTGCAAAACTGTATTTCCTTATGAAGTGGTATTCTTACATATCCTTTCGAGAGAAAACTGTCCTGTGCCTTCTCTTTTGAGGCTACACACTTAGACATACACGCAACATGAAAGCTTTTCGACTTACAACGTGTTGTTTAGGAAAAACAAGATAATTTCGCACGATGCGGGATTTCCTTAAAACGTGATTTTCTGAAAAATTTTGACGAAAGAAAATTCTCCTTTTGGTTCTCTTTAGATGCTACATGTTAAGACGTACACGCCACAACAATTCTTTTCGAGATACAACGTGTAGTTTTGGAGATACAAGCTAATTTTGTACTATGCGTTATTTCTTCTCGTAAAGAGTTTCCAATGCATACGCATATGTCTTTACTCTGCAAAACTGTATTTCCTTATGAAGTGGTATTCTTACATATCCTTTCGAGAGAAAACTGTCCTGTGCCTTCTCTTTTGAGGCTACACACTTAGACATACACGCAACATGAAAGCTTTTCGACTTACAACGTGTTGTTTAGGAAAAACAAGATAATTTCGCACGATGCGGGATTTCCTTAAAACGTGATTTTCTGAAAAATTTTGACGAAAGAAAATTCTCCTTTTGGTTCTCTTTAGATGCTACATGTTAAGACGTACACGCCACAACAATTCTTTTCGAGACACAACGTGTAGTTTTGGAGATACAAGCTAATTTTGTACTATGCGTTATTTCTTCTCGTAAAGAGTTTCCAATGCGTATGTATATGTCTTTACTCTGCAAAACT
The DNA here is from genome assembly GCF_947179515.1 of Apodemus sylvaticus. Classification (NCBI taxonomy): domain Eukaryota; kingdom Metazoa; phylum Chordata; class Mammalia; order Rodentia; family Muridae; genus Apodemus; species Apodemus sylvaticus. The sequence continues at coordinate 35,339 of NW_026263195.1, forward strand.
GTATTTCCATATGAAGTGGTATTCTTACATATCCTTTCGAGAGAAAACTGTCCTGTGCCTTCTCTTTTGAGGCTACACACTTAGACATACACGCAACATGAAAGCTTTTCGACTTACAACGTGTTGTTTAGGAAAAACAAGATAATTTCGCACGATGCGGGATTTCCTTAAAACGTGATTTTCTGAAAAATTTTGACGAAAGAAAATTCTCCTTTTGGTTCTCTTTAGATGCTACATGTTAAGACGTACACGCCACAACAATTCTTTTCGAGACACAACGTGTAGTTTTGGAGATACAAGCTAATTTTGTACTATGCGTTATTTCTTCTCGTAAAGAGTTTCCAATGCGTACGTATATGTCTTTACTCTGCAAAACTGTATTTCCTTATGAAGTGGTATTCTTACATATCCTTTCGAGAGAAAACTGTCCTGTGCCTTCTCTTTTGAGGCTACACACTTAGACATACACGCAACATGAAAGCTTTTCGACTTACAACGTGTTGTTTAGGAAAAACAAGATAATTTCGCACGATGCGGGATTTCCTTAAAACGTGATTTTCTGAAAAATTTTGACGAAAGAAAATTCTCCTTTTGGTTCTCTTTAGATGCTACATGTTAAGACGTACACGCCACAACAATTCTTTTCGAGATACAACGTGTAGTTTTGGAGATACAAGCTAATTTTGTACTATGCGTTATTTCTTCTCGTAAAGAGTTTCCAATGCGTACGTATATGTCTTTACTCTGCAAAACTGTATTTCCTTATGAAGTGGTATTCTTACATATCCTTTCGAGAGAAAACTGTCCTGTGCCTTCTCTTTTGAGGCTACACACTTAGACATACACGCAACATGAAAGCTTTTCGACTTACAACGTGTTGTTTAGGAAAAACAAGATAATTTCGCACGATGCGGGATTTCCTTAAAACGTGATTTTCTGAAAAATTTTGACGAAAGAAAATTCTCCTTTTGGTTCTCTTTAGATGCTACATGTTAAGACGTACACGCCACAACAATTCTTTTCGAGATACAACGTGTAGTTTTGGAGATACAAGCTAATTTTGTACTATGCGTTATTTCTTCTCGTAAAGAGTTTCCAATGCGTACGTATATGTCTTTACTCTGCAAAACTGTATTTCCTTATGAAGTGGTATTCTTACATATCCTTTCGAGAGAAAACTGTCCTGTGCCTTCTCTGTTGAGGCTACACACTTAGACATACACGCAACATGAAAGCTTTTCGACTTACAACGTGTTGTTTAGGAAAAACAAGATAATTTCGCACGATGCGGGATTTCCTTAAAACGTGATTTTCTGAAAAATTTTGACGAAAGAAAATTCTCCTTTTGGTTCTCTTTAGATGCTACATGTTAAGACGTACACGCCACAACAATTCTTTTCGAGATACAACGTGTAGTTTTGGAGATACAAGCTAATTTTGTACTATGCGTTATTTCTTCTCGTAAAGAGTTTCCAATGCGTACGTATATGTCTTTACTCTGCAAAACTGTATTTCCTTATGAAGTGGTATTCTTACATATCCTTTCGAGAGAAAACTGTCCTGTGCCTTCTCTTTTGAGGCTACACACTTAGACATACACGCAACATGAAAGCTTTTCGACTTACAACGTGTTGTTTAGGAGAAACAAGATAATTTCGCACGATGCGGGATTTCCTTAAAACGTGATTTTCTGAAAAATTTTGACGAAAGAAAATTCTCCTTTTGGTTCTCTTTAGATGCTACATGTTAAGACGTACACGCCACAACAATTCTTTTCGAGATACAACGTGTAGTTTTGGAGATACAAGCTAATTTTGTACTATGCGTTATTTCTTCTCGTAAAGAGTTTCCAATGCGTACGCATATGTCTTTACTCTGCAAAACTGTATTTCCTTATGAAGTGGTATTCTTACATATCCTTTCGAGAGAAAACTGTCCTGTGCCTTCTCTTTTGAGGCTACACACTTAGACATACACGCAACATGAAAGCTTTTCGACTTACAACGTGTTGTTTAGGAAAAACAAGATAATTTCGCACGATGCGGGATTTCCTTAAAACGTGATTTTCTGAAAAATTTTGACGAAAGAAAATTCTCCTTTTGGTTCTCTTTAGATGCTACATGTTAAGACGTACACGCCACAACAATTCTTTTCGAGACACAACGTGTAGTTTTGGAGATACAAGCTAATTTTGTACTATGCGTTATTTCTTCTCGTAAAGAGTTTCCAATGCGTACGTATATGTCTTTACTCTGCAAAACTGTATTTCCTTATGAAGTGGTATTCTTACATATCCTTTCGAGAGAAAACTGTCCTGTGCCTTCTCTGTTGAGGCTACACACTTAGACATACACGCAACATGAAAGCTTTTCGACTTACAACGTGTTGTTTAGGAAAAACAAGATAATTTCGCACGATGCGGGATTTCCTTAAAACGTGATTTTCTGAAAAATTTTGACGAAAGAAAATTCTCCTTTTGGTTCTCTTTAGATGCTACATGTTAAGACGTACACGCCACAACAATTCTTTTCGAGATACAACGTGTAGTTTTGGAGATACAAGCTAATTTTGTACTATGCGTTATTTCTTCTCGTAAAGAGTTTCCAATGCGTACGTATATGTCTTTACTCTGCAAAACTGTATTTCCTTATGAAGTGGTATTCTTACATATCCTTTCGAGAGAAAACTGTCCTGTGCCTTCTCTTTTGAGGCTACACACTTAGACATACACGCAACATGAAAGCTTTTCGACTTACAACGTGTTGTTTAGGAAAAACAAGATAATTTCGCACGATGCGGGATTTCCTTAAAACGTGATTTTCTGAAAAATTTTGACGAAAGAAAATTCTCCTTTTGGTTCTCTTTAGATGCTACATGTTAAGACGTACACGCCACAACAATTCTTTTCGAGATACAACGTGTAGTTTTGGAGATACAAGCTAATTTTGTACTATGCGTTATTTCTTCTCGTAAAGAGTTTCCAATGCATACGCATATGTCTTTACTCTGCAAAACTGTATTTCCTTATGAAGTGGTATTCTTACATATCCTTTCGAGAGAAAACTGTCCTGTGCCTTCTCTTTTGAGGCTACACACTTAGACATACACGCAACATGAAAGCTTTTCGACTTACAACGTGTTGTTTAGGAAAAACAAGATAATTTCGCACGATGCGGGATTTCCTTAAAACGTGATTTTCTGAAAAATTTTGACGAAAGAAAATTCTCCTTTTGGTTCTCTTTAGATGCTACATGTTAAGACGTACACGCCACAACAATTCTTTTCGAGACACAACGTGTAGTTTTGGAGATACAAGCTAATTTTGTACTATGCGTTATTTCTTCTCGTAAAGAGTTTCCAATGCGTATGTATATGTCTTTACTCTGCAAAACTGTATTTCCATATGAAGTGGTATTCTTACATATCCTTTCGAGAGAAAACTGTCCTGTGCCTTCTCTTTTGAGGCTACACACTTAGACATACACGCAACATGAAAGCTTTTCGACTTACAACGTGTTGTTTAGGAAAAACAAGATAATTTCGCACGATGCGGGATTTCCTTAAAACGTGATTTTCTGAAAAATTTTGACGAAAGAAAATTCTCCTTTTGGTTCTCTTTAGATGCTACATGTTAAGACGTACACGCCACAACAATTCTTTTCGAGATACAACGTGTAGTTTTGGAGATACAAGCTAATTTTGTACTATGCGTTATTTCTTCTCGTAAAGAGTTTCCAATGCGTACGTATATGTCTTTACTCTGCAAAACTGTATTTCCTTATGAAGTGCTATTCTTACATATCCTTTCGAGAGAAAACTGTCCTGTGCCTTCTCTTTTGAGGCTACACACTTAGACATACACGCAACATGAAAGCTTTTCGACTTACAACGTGTTGTTTAGGAAAAACAAGATAATTTCGCACGATGCGGGATTTCCTTAAAACGTGATTTTCTGAAAAATTTTGACGAAAGAAAATTCTCCTTTTGGTTCTCTTTAGATGCTACATGTTAAGACGTACACGCCACAACAATTCTTTTCGAGATACAACGTGTAGTTTTGGAGATACAAGCTAATTTTGTACTATGCGTTATTTCTTCTCGTAAAGAGTTTCCAATGCGTACGTATATGTCTTTACTCTGCAAAACTGTATTTCCTTATGAAGTGGTATTCTTACATATCCTTTCGAGAGAAAACTGTCCTGTGCCTTCTCTTTTGAGGCTACACACTTAGACATACACGCAACATGAAAGCTTTTCGACTTACAACGTGTTGTTTAGGAAAAACAAGATAATTTCGCACGATGCGGGATTTCCTTAAAACGTGATTTTCTGAAAAATTTTGACGAAAGAAAATTCTCCTTTTGGTTCTCTTTAGATGCTACATGTTAAGACGTACACGCCACAACAATTCTTTTCGAGATACAACGTGTAGTTTTGGAGATACAAGCTAATTTTGTACTATGCGTTATTTCTTCTCGTAAAGAGTTTCCAATGCGTACGTATATGTCTTTACTCTGCAAAACTGTATTTCCTTATGAAGTGGTATTCTTACATATCCTTTCGAGAGAAAACTGTCCTGTGCCTTCTCTTTTGAGGCTACACACTTAGACATACACGCAACATGAAAGCTTTTCGACTTACAACGTGTTGTTTAGGAAAAACAAGATAATTTCGCACGATGCGGGATTTCCTTAAAACGTGATTTTCTGAAAAATTTTGACGAAAGAAAATTCTCCTTTTGGTTCTCTTTAGATGCTACATGTTAAGACGTACACGCCACAACAATTCTTTTCGAGATACAACGTGTAGTTTTGGAGATACAAGCTAATTTTGTACTATGCGTTATTTCTTCTCGTAAAGAGTTTCCAATGCATACGCATATGTCTTTACTCTGCAAAACTGTATTTCCTTATGAAGTGGTATTCTTACATATCCTTTCGAGAGAAAACTGTCCTGTGCCTTCTCTTTTGAGGCTACACACTTAGACATACACGCAACATGAAAGCTTTTCGACTTACAACGTGTTGTTTAGGAAAAACAAGATAATTTCGCACGATGCGGGATTTCCTTAAAACGTGATTTTCTGAAAAATTTTGACGAAAGAAAATTCTCCTTTTGGTTCTCTTTAGATGCTACATGTTAAGACGTACACGCCACAACAATTCTTTTCGAGATACAACGTGTAGTTTTGGAGATACAAGCTAATTTTGTACTATGCGTTATTTCTTCTCGTAAAGAGTTTCCAATGCGTACGTATATGTCTTTACTCTGCAAAACTGTATTTCCTTATGAAGTGCTATTCTTACATATCCTTTCGAGAGAAAACTGTCCTGTGCCTTCTCTTTTGAGGCTACACACTTAGACATACACGCAACATGAAAGCTTTTCGACTTACAACGTGTTGTTTAGGAAAAACAAGATAATTTCGCACGATGCGGGATTTCCTTAAAACGTGATTTTCTGAAAAATTTTGACGAAAGAAAATTCTCCTTTTGGTTCTCTTTAGATGCTACATGTTAAGACGTACACGCCACAACAATTCTTTTCGAGATACAACGTGTAGTTTTGGAGATACAAGCTAATTTTGTACTATGCGTTATTTCTTCTCGTAAAGAGTTTCCAATGCGTACGTATATGTCTTTACTCTGCAAAACTGTATTTCCTTATGAAGTGGTATTCTTACATATCCTTTCGAGAGAAAACTGTCCTGTGCCTTCTCTGTTGAGGCTACACACTTAGACATACACGCAACATGAAAGCTTTTCGACTTACAACGTGTTGTTTAGGAAAAACAAGATAATTTCGCACGATGCGGGATTTCCTTAAAACGTGATTTTCTGAAAAATTTTGACGAAAGAAAATTCTCCTTTTGGTTCTCTTTAGATGCTACATGTTAAGACGTACACGCCACAACAATTCTTTTCGAGATACAAAGTGTAGTTTTGGAGATACAAGCTAATTTTGTACTATGCGTTATTTCTTCTCGTAAAGAGTTTCCAATGCGTACGTATATGTCTTTACTCTGCAAAACTGTATTTCCTTATGAAGTGGTATTCTTACATATCCTTTCGAGAGAAAACTGTCCTGTGCCTTCTCTTTTGAGGCTACACACTTAGACATACACGCAACATGAAAGCTTTTCGACTTACAACGTGTTGTTTAGGAGAAACAAGATAATTTCGCACGATGCGGGATTTCCTTAAAACGTGATTTTCTGAAAAATTTTGACGAAAGAAAATTCTCCTTTTGGTTCTCTTTAGATGCTACATGTTAAGACGTACACGCCACAACAATTCTTTTCGAGATACAACGTGTAGTTTTGGAGATACAAGCTAATTTTGTACTATGCGTTATTTCTTCTCGTAAAGAGTTTCCAATGCGTACGCATATGTCTTTACTCTGCAAAACTGTATTTCCTTATGAAGTGGTATTCTTACATATCCTTTCGAGAGAAAACTGTCCTGTGCCTTCTCTTTTGAGGCTACACACTTAGACATACACGCAACATGAAAGCTTTTCGACTTACAACGTGTTGTTTAGGAAAAACAAGATAATTTCGCACGATGCGGGATTTCCTTAAAACGTGATTTTCTGAAAAATTTTGACGAAAGAAAATTCTCCTTTTGGTTCTCTTTAGATGCTACATGTTAAGACGTACACGCCACAACAATTCTTTTCGAGACACAACGTGTAGTTTTGGAGATACAAGCTAATTTTGTACTATGCGTTATTTCTTCTCGTAAAGAGTTTCCAATGCGTACGTATATGTCTTTACTCTGCAAAACTGTATTTCCTTATGAAGTGGTATTCTTACATATCCTTTCGAGAGAAAACTGTCCTGTGCCTTCTCTGTTGAGGCTACACACTTAGACATACACGCAACATGAAAGCTTTTCGACTTACAACGTGTTGTTTAGGAAAAACAAGATAATTTCGCACGATGCGGGATTTCCTTAAAACGTGATTTTCTGAAAAATTTTGACGAAAGAAAATTCTCCTTTTGGTTCTCTTTAGATGCTACATGTTAAGACGTACACGCCACAACAATTCTTTTCGAGATACAACGTGTAGTTTTGGAGATACAAGCTAATTTTGTACTATGCGTTATTTCTTCTCGTAAAGAGTTTCCAATGCGTACGTATATGTCTTTACTCTGCAAAACTGTATTTCCTTATGAAGTGGTATTCTTACATATCCTTTCGAGAGAAAACTGTCCTGTGCCTTCTCTTTTGAGGCTACACACTTAGACATACACGCAACATGAAAGCTTTTCGACTTACAACGTGTTGTTTAGGAAAAACAAGATAATTTCGCACGATGCGGGATTTCCTTAAAACGTGATTTTCTGAAAAATTTTGACGAAAGAAAATTCTCCTTTTGGTTCTCTTTAGATGCTACATGTTAAGACGTACACGCCACAACAATTCTTTTCGAGATACAACGTGTAGTTTTGGAGATACAAGCTAATTTTGTACTATGCGTTATTTCTTCTCGTAAAGAGTTTCCAATGCGTACGTATATGTCTTTACTCTGCAAAACTGTATTTCCTTATGAAGTGGTATTCTTACATATCCTTTCGAGAGAAAACTGTCCTGTGCCTTCTCTTTTGAGGCTACACACTTAGACATACACGCAACATGAAAGCTTTTCGACTTACAACGTGTTGTTTAGGAAAAACAAGATAATTTCGCACGATGCGGGATTTCCTTAAAACGTGATTTTCTGAAAAATTTTGAGGAAAGAAAATTCTCCTTTTGGTTCTCTTTAGATGCTACATGTTAAGACGTACACGCCACAACAATTCTTTTCGAGATACAACGTGTAGTTTTGGAGATACAAGCTAATTTTGTACTATGCGTTATTTCTTCTCGTAAAGAGTTTCCAATGCGTACGTATATGTCTTTACTCTGCAAAACTGTATTTCCTTATGAAGTGGTATTCTTACATATCCTTTCGAGAGAAAACTGTCCTGTGCCTTCTCTTTTGAGGCTACACACTTAGACATACACGCAACATGAAAGCTTTTCGACTTACAACGTGTTGTTTAGGAAAAACAAGATAATTTCGCACGATGCGGGATTTCCTTAAAACGTGATTTTCTGAAAAATTTTGACGAAAGAAAATTCTCCTTTTGGTTCTCTTTAGATGCTACATGTTAAGACGTACACGCCACAACAATTCTTTTCGAGATACAACGTGTAGTTTTGGAGATACAAGCTAATTTTGTACTATGCGTTATTTCTTCTCGTAAAGAGTTTCCAATGAGTACGCATATGTCTTTACTCTGCAAAACTGTATTTCCTTATGAAGTGGTATTCTTACATATCCTTTCGAGAGAAAACTGTCCTGTGCCTTCTCTTTTGAGGCTACACACTTAGACATACACGCAACATGAAAGCTTTTCGACTTACAACGTGTTGTTTAGGAAAAACAAGATAATTTCGCACGTTGCGGGATTTCCTTAAAACGTGATTTTCTGAAAAATTTTGACGAAAGAAAATTCTCCTTTTGGTTCTCTTTAGATGCTACATGTTAAGACGTACACGCCACAACAATTCTTTTCGAGATACAACGTGTAGTTTTGGAGATACAAGCTAATTTTGTACTATGCGTTATTTCTTCTCGTAAAGAGTTTCCAATGCGTACGTATATGTCTTTACTCTGCAAAACTGTATTTCCTTATGAAGTGCTATTCTTACATATCCTTTCGAGAGAAAACTGTCCTGTGCCTTCTCTTTTGAGGCTACACACTTAGACATACACGCAACATGAAAGCTTTTCGACTTACAACGTGTTGTTTAGGAAAAACAAGATAATTTCGCACGATGCGGGATTTCCTTAAAACGTGATTTTCTGAAAAATTTTGACGAAAGAAAATTCTCCTTTTGGTTCTCTTTAGATGCTACATGTTAAGACGTACACGCCACAACAATTCTTTTCGAGATACAACGTGTAGTTTTGGAGATACAAGCTAATTTTGTACTATGCGTTATTTCTTCTCGTAAAGAGTTTCCAATGCATACGTATATGTCTTTACTCTGCAAAACTGTATTTCCTTATGAAGTGGTATTCTTACATATCCTTTCGAGAGAAAACTGTCCTGTGCCTTCTCTTTTGAGGCTACACACTTAGACATACACGCAACATGAAAGCTTTTCGACTTACAACGTGTTGTTTAGGAAAAACAAGATAATTTCGCACGATGCGGGATTTCCTTAAAACGTGATTTTCTGAAAAATTTTGACGAAAGAAAATTCTCCTTTTGGTTCTCTTTAGATGCTACATGTTAAGACGTACACGCCACAACAATTCTTTTCGAGATACAACGTGTAGTTTTGGAGATAAAAGCTAATTTTGTACTATGCGTTATTTCTTCTCGTAAAGAGTTTCCAATGCGTACGCATATGTCTTTACTCTGCAAAACTGTATTTCCTTATGAAGTGGTATTCTTACATATCCTTTCGAGAGAAAACTGTCCTGTGCCTTCTCTTTTGAGGCTACACACTTAGACATACACGCAACAGGAAAGCTTTTCGACTTACAACTTGTTGTTTAGGAAAAACAAGATAATTTCGCACGATGCGGGATTTCCTTAAAACGTGATTTTCTGAAAAATTTTGACGAAAGAAAATTCTCCTTTTGGTTCTCTTTAGATGCTACATGTTAAGACGTACACGCCACAACAATTCTTTTCGAGATACAACGTGTAGTTTTGGAGATACAAGCTAATTTTGTACTATGCGTTATTTCTTCTCGTAAAGAGTTTCCAATGCGTACGTATATGTCTTTACTCTGCAAAACTGTATTTCCTTATGAAGTGGTATTCTTACATATCCTTTCGAGAGAAAACTGTCCTGTGCCTTCTCTTTTGAGGCTACACACTTAGACATACACGCAACATGAAAACTTTTCGACTTACAACGTGTTGTTTAGGAAAAACAAGATAATTTCGCACGATGCGGGATTTCCTTAAAACGTGATTTTCTGAAAAATTTTGACGAAAGAAAATTCTCCTTTTGGTTCTCTTTAGATGCTACATGTTAAGACGTACACGCCACAACAATTCTTTTCGAGATACAACGTGTAGTTTTGGAGATACAAGCTAATTTTGTACTATGCGTTATTTCTTCTCGTAAAGAGTTTCCAATGCGTACGTATATGTCTTTACTCTGCAAAACTGTATTTCCTTATGAAGTGGTATTCTTACATATCCTTTCGAGAGAAAACTGTCCTGTGCCTTCTCTTTTGAGGCTACACACGTAGACATACACGCAACATGAAAGCTTTTCGACTTACAACGTGTTGTTTAGGAAAAACAAGATAATTTCGCACGATGCGGGATTTCCTTAAAACGTGATTTTCTGAAAAATTTTGACGAAAGAAAATTCTCCTTTTGGTTCTCTTTAGATGCTACATGTTAAGACGTACACGCCACAACAATTCTTTTCGAGATACAACGTGTAGTTTTGGAGATACAAGCTAATTTTGTACTATGCATTATTTCTTCTCGTAAAGAGTTTCCAATGCGTACGCATATGTCTTTACTCTGCAAAACTGTATTTCCTTATGAAGTGGTATTCTTACATATCCTTTCGAGAGAAAACTGTCCTGTGCCTTCTCTTTTGAGGCTACACACTTAGACATACACGCAACATGAAAGCTTTTCGACTTACAACGTGTTGTTTAGGAAAAACAAGATAATTTCGCACGATGCGGGATTTCCTTAAAACGTGATTTTCTGAAAAATTTTGACGAAAGAAAATTCTCCTTTTGGTTCTCTTTAGATGCTACATGTTAAGACGTACACGCCACAACAATTCTTTTCGAGATACAACGTGTAGTTTTGGAGATACAAGCTAATTTTGTACTATGCGTTATTTCTTCTCGTAAAGAGTTTCCAATGCGTACGTATATGTCTTTACTCTGCAAAACTGTATTTCCTTATGAAGTGGTATTCTTACATATCCTTTCGAGAGAAAACTGTCCTGTGCCTTCTCTTTTGAGGCTACACACTTAGACATACACGCAACATGAAAGCTTTTCGACTTACAACGTGTTGTTTAGGAAAAACAAGATAATTTCGCACGATGCGGGATTTCCTTAAAACGTGATTTTCTGAAAAATTTTGACGAAAGAAAATTCTCCTTTTGGTTCTCTTTAGATGCTACATGTTAAGACGTACACGCCACAACAATTCTTTTCGAGATACAACGTGTAGTTTTGGAGATACAAGCTAATTTTGTACTATGCGTTATTTCTTCTCGTAAAGAGTTTCCAATGCGTACGCATATGTCTTTACTCTGCAAAACTGTATTTCCTTATGAAGTGGTATTCTTACATATCCTTTCGAGAGAAAACTGTCCTGTGCCTTCTCTTTTGAGGCTACACACTTAGACATACACGCAACAGGAAAGCTTTTCGACTTACAACTTGTTGTTTAGGAAAAACAAGATAATTTCGCACGATGCGGGATTTCCTTAAAACGTGATTTTCTGAAAAATTTTGACGAAAGAAAATTCTCCTTTTGGTTCTCTTTAGATGCTACATGTTAAGACGTACACGCCACAACAATTCTTTTCGAGATACAACGTGTAGTTTTGGAGATACAAGCTAATTTTGTACTATGCGTTATTTCTTCTCGTAAAGAGTTTCCAATGCGTACGTATATGTCTTTACTCTGCAAAACTGTATTTCCTTATGAAGTGGTATTCTTACATATCCTTTCGAGAGAAAACTGTCCTGTGCCTTCTCTTTTGAGGCTACACACTTAGACATACACGCAACATGAAAACTTTTCGACTTACAACGTGTTGTTTAGGAAAAACAAGATAATTTCGCACGATGCGGGATTTCCTTAAAACGTGATTTTCTGAAAAATTTTGACGAAAGAAAATTCTCCTTTTGGTTCTCTTTAGATGCTACATGTTAAGACGTACACGCCACAACAATTCTTTTCGAGATACAACGTGTAGTTTTGGAGATACAAGCTAATTTTGTACTATGCGTTATTTCTTCTCGTAAAGAGTTTCCAATGCGTACGTATATGTCTTTACTCTGCAAAACTGTATTTCCTTATGAAGTGGTATTCTTACATATCCTTTCGAGAGAAAACTGTCCTGTGCCTTCTCTTTTGAGGCTACACACTTAGACATACACGCAACATGAAAGCTTTTCGACTTACAACGTGTTGTTTAGGAAAAACAAGATAATTTCGCACGATGCGGGATTTCCTTAAAACGTGATTTTCTGAAAAATTTTGACGAAAGAAAATTCTCCTTTTGGTTCTCTTTAGATGCTACATGTTAAGACGTACACGCCACAACAATTCTTTTCGAGATACAACGTGTAGTTTTGGAGATACAAGCTAATTTTGTACTATGCGTTATTTCTTCTCGTAAAGAGTTTCCAATGCGTACGCATATGTCTTTACTCTGCAAAACTGTATTTCCTTATGAAGTGGTATTCTTACATATCCTTTCGAGAGAAAACTGTCCTGTGCCTTCTCTTTTGAGGCTACACACTTAGTCATACAGGCAACATGAAAGCTTTTCGACTTACAACGTGTTGTTTAGGAAAAACAAGATAATTTCGCACGATGCGGGATTTCCTTAAAACGTGATTTTCTGAAAAATTTTGACGAAAGAAAATTCTCCTTTTGGTTCTCTTTAGATGCTACATGTTAAGACGTACACGCCACAACAATTCTTTTCGAGATACAACGTGTAGTTTTGGAGATACAAGCTAATTTTGTACTATGCGTTATTTCTTCTCGTAAAGAGTTTCCAATGCGTACGTATATGTCTTTACTCTGCAAAACTGTATTTCCTTATGAAGTGGTATTCTTACATATCCTTTCGAGAGAAAACTGTCCTGTGCCTTCTCTTTTGAGGCTACACACTTAGACATACACGCAACATGAAAGCTTTTCGACTTACAACGTGTTGTTTAGGAAAAACAAGATAATTTCGCACGATGCGGGATTTCCTTAAAACGTGATTTTCTGAAAAATTTTGACGAAAGAAAATTCTCCTTTTGGTTCTCTTTAGATGCTACATGTTAAGACGTACACGCCACAACAATTCTTTTCGAGATACAACGTGTAGTTTTGGAGATACAAGCTAATTTTGTACTATGCGTTATTTCTTCTCGTAAAGAGTTTCCAATGCGTACGCATATGTCTTTACTCTGCAAAACTGTATTTCCTTATGAAGTGGTATTCTTACATATCCTTTCGAGAGAAAACTGTCCTGTGCCTTCTCTTTTGAGGCTACACACTTAGACATACACGCAACATGAAAGCTTTTCGACTTACAACTTGTTGTTTAGGAAAAACAAGATAATTTCGCACGATGCGGGATTTCCTTAAAACGTGATTTTCTGAAAAATTTTGACGAAAGAAAATTCCTCTTTTGGTTCTCTTTAGATGCTACATGTTAAGACGTACACGCCACAACAATTCTTTTCGAGATACAACGTGTAGTTTTGGAGATACAAGCTAATTTTGTACTATGCGTTATTTCTTCTCGTAAAGAGTTTCCAATGCATACGTATATGTCTTTACTCTGCAAAACTGTATTTCCTTATGAAGTGGTATTCTTACATATCCTTTCGAGAGAAAACTGTCCTGTGCCTTCTCTTTTGAGGCTACACACTTAGACATACACGCAACATGAAAACTTTTCGACTTACAACGTGTTGTTTAGGAAAAACAAGATAATTTCGCACGATGCGGGATTTCCTTAAAACGTGATTTTCTGAAAAATTTTGACGAAAGAAAATTCTCCTTTTGGTTCTCTTTAGATGCTACATGTTAAGACGTACACGCCACAACAATTCTTTTCGAGATACAACGTGTAGTTTTGGAGATACAAGCTAATTTTGTACTATGCGTTATTTCTTCTCGTAAAGAGTTTCCAATGCGTACGTATATGTCTTTACTCTGCAAAACTGTATTTCCTTATGAAGTGGTATTCTTACATATCCTTTCGAGAGAAAACTGTCCTGTGCCTTCTCTTTTGAGGCTACACACTTAGACATACACGCAACATGAAAGCTTTTCGACTTACAACGTGTTGTTTAGGAAAAACAAGATAATTTCGCACGATGCGGGATTTCCTTAAAACGTGATTTTCTGAAAAATTTTGACGAAAGAAATTTCTCCTTTTGGTTCTCTTTAGATGCTACATGTTAAGACGTACACGCCACAACAATTCTTTTCGAGATACAACGTGTAGTTTTGGAGATACAAGCTAATTTTGTACTATGCGTTATTTCTTCTCGTAAAGAGTTTCCAATGCGTACGTATATGTCTTTACTCTGCAAAACTGTATTTCCTTATGAAGTGGTATTCTTACATATCCTTTCGAGAGAAAACTGTCCTGTGCCTTCTCTTTTGAGGCTACACACTTAGACATACACGCAACATGAAAGCTTTTCGACTTACAACGTGTTGTTTAGGAAAAACAAGATAATTTCGCACGATGCGGGATTTCCTTAAAACGTGATTTTCTGAAAAATTTTGACGAAAGAAAATTCTCCTTTTGGTTCTCTTTAGATGCTACATGTTAAGACGTACACGCCACAACAATTCTTTTCGAGATACAACGTGTAGTTTTGGAGATACAAGCTAATTTTGTACTATGCGTTATTTCTTCTCGTAAAGAGTTTCCAATGCGTACGCATATGTCTTTACTCTGCAAAACTGTATTTCCTTATGAAGTGGTATTCTTACATATCCTTTCGAGAGAAAACTGTCCTGTGCCTTCTCTTTTGAGGCTACACACTTAGACATACACGCAACATGAAAGCTTTTCGACTTACAACGTGTTGTTTAGGAAAAACAAGATAATTTCGCACGATGCGGGATTTCCTTAAAACGTGATTTTCTGAAAAATTTTGACGAAAGAAAATTCTCCTTTTGGTTCTCTTTAGATGCTACATGTTAAGACGTACACGCCACAACAATTCTTTTCGAGATACAACGTGTAGTTTTGGAGATACAAGCTAATTTTGTACTATGCGTTATTTCTTCTCGTAAAGAGTTTCCAATGCGTACGTATATGTCTTTACTCTGCAAACCTGTATTTCCTTATGAAGTGGTATTCTTACATATCCTTTCGAGAGAAAACTGTCCTGTGCCTTCTCTTTTGAGGCTACACACTTAGACATACACGCAACATGAAAGCTTTTCGACTTACAACGTGTTGTTTAGGAAAAACAAGATAATTTCGCACGATGCGGGATTTCCTTAAAACGTGATTTTCTGAAAAATTTTGACGAAAGAAAATTCTCCTTTTGGTTCTCTTTAGATGCTACATGTTAAGACGTACACGCCACAACAATTCTTTTCGAGATACAACGTGTAGTTTTGGAGATACAAGCTAATTTTGTACTATGCGTTATTTCTTCTCGTAAAGAGTTTCCAATGCGTACGCATATGTCTTTACTCTGCAAAACTGTATTTCCTTATGAAGTGGTATTCTTACATATCCTTTCGAGAGAAAACTGTCCTGTGCCTTCTCTTTTGAGGCTACACACTTAGACATACACGCAACATGAAAACTTTTCGACTTACAACGTGTTGTTTAGGAAAAACAAGATAATTTCGCACGATGCGGGATTTCCTTAAAACGTGATTTTCTGAAAAATTTTGACGAAAGAAAATTCTCCTTTTGGTTCTCTTTAGATGCTACATGTTAAGACGTACACGCCACAACAATTCTTTTCGAGATACAACGTGTAGTTTTGGAGATACAAGCTAATTTTGTACTATGCGTTATTTCTTCTCGTAAAGAGTTTCCAATGCGTACGTATATGTCTTTACTCTGCAAAACTGTATTTCCTTATGAAGTGGTATTCTTACATATCCTTTCGAGAGAAAACTGTCCTGTGCCTTCTCTTTTGAGGCTACACACTTAGACATACACGCAACATGAAAGCTTTTCGACTTACAACGTGTTGTTTAGGAAAAACAAGATAATTTCGCACGATGCGGGATTTCCTTAAAACGTGATTTTCTGAAAAATTTTGACGAAAGAAATTTCTCCTTTTGGTTCTCTTTAGATGCTACATGTTAAGACGTACATGCCACAACAATTCTTTTCGAGATACAACGTGTAGTTTTGGAGATACAAGCTAATTTTGTACTATGCGTTATTTCTTCTCGTAAAGAGTTTCCAATGCATACGTATATGTCTTTACTCTGCAAAACTGTATTTCCTTATGAAGTGGTATTCTTACATATCCTTTCGAGAGAAAACTGTCCTGTGCCTTCTCTTTTGAGGCTACACACTTAGACATACACGCAACATGAAAGCTTTTCGACTTACAACGTGTTGTTTAGGAAAAACAAGATAATTTCGCACGATGCGGGATTTCCTTAAAACGTGATTTTCTGAAAAATTTTGACGAAAGAAAATTCTCCTTTTGGTTCCCTTTAGATGCTACATGTTAAGACGTACACGCCACAACAATTCTTTTCGAGATACAACGTGTAGTTTTGGAGATACAAGCTAATTTTGTACGATGCGTTATTTCTTCTCGTAAAGAGTTTCCAATGCGTACGTATATGCCTTTACTCTGCAAAACTGTATTTCCTTATGAAGTGGTATTCTTACATATCCTTTCGAGAGAAAACTGTCCTGTGCCTTCTCTTTTGAGGCTACACACTTAGACATACACGCAACATGAAAGCTTTTCGACTTACAACGTGTTGTTTAGGAAAAACAAGATAATTTCGCACGATGCGGGATTTCCTTAAAACGTGATTTTCTGAAAAATTTTGACGAAAGAAAATTCTCCTTTTGGTTCCCTTAGATGCTACATGTTAAGACGTACACGCCACAACAATTCTTTTCGAGATACAACGTGTAATTTTGGAGATACAAGCTAATTTTGTACGATGCGTTATTTCTTCTCGTAAAGAGTTTCCAATGCGTACGTATATGTCTTTACTCTGCAAAACTGTATTTCCTTATGAAGTGGTATTCTTACATATCCTTTCGAGAGAAAACTGTCCTGTGCCTTCTCTTTTGAGGCTACACACTTAGACATACACGCAACATGAAAGCTTTTCGACTTACAACGTGTTGTTTAGGAAAAACAAGATAATTTCGCACGATGCGGGATTTCCTTAAAACGTGATTTTCTGAAAAATTTTGACGAAAGAAAATTCTCCTTTTGGTTCTCTTTAGATGCTACATGTTAAGACGTACACGCCACAACAATTCTTTTCGAGATACAACCTGTAGTTTTGGAGATACAAGCTAATTTTGTACGATGCGTTATTTCTTCTCGTAAAGAGTTTCCAATGCGTACGTATATGTCTTTACTCTGCAAAACTGTATTTCCTTATGAAGTGGTATTCTTACATATCCTTTCGAGAGAAAACTGTCCTGTGCCTTCTCTTTTGAGGCTACACACTTAGACATACACGCAACATGAAAGCTTTTCGACTTACAACGTGTTGTTTAGGAAAAACAAGATAATTTCGCACGATGCGGGATTTCCTTAAAACGTGATTTTCTGAAAAATTTTGACGAAAGAAAATTCTCCTTTTGGTTCTCTTTAGATGCTACATGTTAAGACGTACACGCCACAACAATTCTTTTCGAGATACAACGTGTAGTTTTGGAGATACAAGCTAATTTTGTACGATGCGTTATTTCTTCTCGTAAAGAGTTTCCAATGCGTACGTATATGTCTTTACTCTGCAAAACTGTATTTCCTTATGAAGTGGTATTCTTACATATCCTTTCGAGAGAAAACTGTCCTGTGCCTTCTCTTTTGAGGCTACACACTTAGACATACACGCAACATGAAAGCTTTTCGACTTACAACGTGTTGTTTAGGAAAAACAAGATAATTTCGCACGATGCGGGATTTCCTTAAAACGTGATTTTCTGAAAAATTTTGACGAAAGAAAATTCTCCTTTTGGTTCTCTTTAGATGCTACATGTTAAGACGTACACGCCACAACAATTCTTTTCGAGATACAACGTGTAGTTTTGGAGATACAAGCTAATTTTGTACGATGCGTTATTTCTTCTCGTAAAGAGTTTCCAATGCGTACGTATATGTCTTTACTCTGCAAAACTGTATTTCCTTATGAAGTGGTATTCTTACATATCCTTTCGAGAGAAAACTGTCCTGTGCCTTCTCTTTTGAGGCTACACACTTAGACATACACGCAACATGAAAGCTTTTCGACTTACAACGTGTTGTTTAGGAAAAACAAGATAATTTCGCACGATGCGGGATTTCCTTAAAACGTGATTTTCTGAAAAATTTTGACGAAAGAAAATTCTCCTTTTGGTTCCCTTTAGATGCTACATGTTAAGACGTACACGCCACAACAATTCTTTTCGAGATACAACGTGTAGTTTTGGAGATACAAGCTAATTTTGTACGATGCGTTATTTCTTCTCGTAAAGAGTTTCCAATGCGTACGTATATGTCTTTACGCTGCAAAACTGTATTTCCTTATGAAGTGGTATTCTTACATATCCTTTCGAGAGAAAACTGTCCTGTGCCTTCTCTTTTGAGGCTACACACTTAGACATACACGCAACATGAAAGCTTTTCGACTTACAACGTGTTGTTTAGGAAAAACAAGATAATTTCGCACGATGCGGGATTTCCTTAAAACGTGATTTTCTGAAAAATTTTGACCAAAGAAAATTCTCCTTTTGGTTCTCTTTAGATGCTACATGTTAAGACGTACACGCCACAACAATTCTTTTCGAGATACAACGTGTAGTTTTGGAGATACAAGCTAATTTTGTACGATGCGTTATTTCTTCTCGTAAAGAGTTTCCAATGCGTACCTATATGTCTTTACGCTGCAAAACTGTATTTCCTTATGAAGTGGTATTCTTACATATCCTTTCGAGAGAAAACTGTCCTGTGCCTTCTCTTTTGAGGCTACACACTTAGACATACACGCAACATGAAAGCTTTTCGACTTACAACGTGTTGTTTAGGAAAAACAAGATAATTTCGCACGATGCGGGATTTCCTTAAAACGTGATTTTCTGAAAAATTTTGACGAAAGAAAATTCTCCTTTTGGTTCTCTTTAGATGCTACATGTTAAGACGTACACGCCACAACAATTCTTTTCGAGATACAACGTGTAGTTTTGGAGATACAAGCTAATTTTGTACGATGCGTTATTTCTTCTCGTAAAGAGTTTACAATGCGTACGTATATGTCTTTACTCTGCAAAACTGTATTTCCTTATGAAGTGGTATTCTTACATATCCTTTCGCGAGAAAACTGTCCTGTGCCTTCTCTTTTGAGGCTACACACTTAGACATACACGCAACATGAAAGCTTTTCGACTTACAACGTGTTGTTTAGGAAAAACAAGATAATTTCGCACGATGCGGGATTTCCTTAAAACGTGATTTTCTGAAAAATTTTGACGAAAGAAAATTCTCCTTTTGGTTCCCTTTAGATGCTACATGTTAAGACGTACACGCCACAACAATTCTTTTCGAGATACAACGTGTAGTTTTGGAGATACAAGCTAATTTTGTACGATGCGTTATTTCTTCTCGTAAAGAGTTTCCAATGCGTACGTATATGTCTTTACTCTGCAAAACTGTATTTCCTTATGAAGTGGTATTCTTACATATCCTTTCGAGAGAAAACTGTCCTGTGCCTTCTCTTTTGAGGCTACACACTTAGACATACACGCAACATGAAAGCTTTTCGACTTACAACGTGTTGTTTAGGAAAAACAAGATAATTTCGCACGATGCGGGATTTCCTTAAAACGTGATTTTCTGAAAAATTTTGACGAAAGAAAATTCTCCTTTTGGTTCCCTTTAGATGCTACATGTTAAGACGTACACGCCACAACAATTCTTTTCGAGATACAACGTGTAGTTTTGGAGATACAAGCTAATTTTGTACGATGCGTTATTTCTTCTCGTAAAGAGTTTCCAATGCGTACGTATATGTCTTTACTCTGCAAAACTGTATTTCCTTATGAAGTGGTATTCTTACATATCCTTTCGAGAGAAAACTGTCCTGTGCCTTCTCTTTTGAGGCTACACACTTAGACATACACGCAACATGAAAGCTTTTCGACTTACAACGTGTTGTTTAGGAAAAACAAGATAATTTCGCACGATGCGGGATTTCCTTAAAACGTGATTTTCTGAAAAATTTTGACGAAAGAAAATTCTCCTTTTGGTTCTCTTTAGATGCTACATGTTAAGACGTACACGCCACAACAATTCTTTTCGAGATACAACGTGTAGTTTTGGAGATACAAGCTAATTTTGTACGATGCGTTATTTCTTCTCGTAAAGAGTTTCCAATGCGTACATATATGTCTTTACTCTGCAAAACTGTATTTCCTTATGAAGTGGTATTCTTACATATCCTTTCGAGAGAAAACTGTCCTGTGCCTTCTCTTTTGAGGCTACACACTTAGACATACACGCAACATGAAAGCTTTTCGACTTACAACGTGTTGTTTAGGAAAAACAAGATAATTTCGCACGATGCGGGATTTCCTTAAAACGTGATTTTCTGAAAAATTTTGACGAAAGAAAATTCTCCTTTTGGTTCCCTTTAGATGCTACATGTTAAGACGTACACGCCACAACAATTCTTTTCGAGATACAACGTGTAGTTTTGGAGATACAAGCTAATTTTGTACGATGCGTTATTTCTTCTCGTAAAGAGTTTCCAATGCGTACGTATATGTCTTTACGCTGCAAAACTGTATTTCCTTATGAAGTGGTATTCTTACATATCCTTTCGAGAGAAAACTGTCCTGTGCCTTCTCTTTTGAGGCTACACACTTAGACATACACGCAACATGAAAGCTTTTCGACTTACAACGTGTTGTTTAGGAAAAACAAGATAATTTCGCACGATGCTGGATTTCCTTAAAACGTGATTTTCTGAAAAATTTTGACGAAAGAAAATTCTCCTTTTGGTTCTCTTTAGATGCTACATGTTAAGACGTACACGCCACAACAATTCTTTTCGAGATACAACGTGTAGTTTTGGAGATACAAGCTAATTTTGTACGATGCGTTATTTCTTCTCGTAAAGAGTTTACAATGCGTACGTATATATCTTTACTCTGCAAAACTCTATTTCCTTATGAAGTGGTATTCTTACATATCCTTTCGAGAGAAAACTGTCCTGTGCCTTCTCTTTTGAGGCTACACACTTAGACATACACGCAACATGAAAGCTTTTCGACTTACAACGTGTTGTTTAGGAAAAACAAGATAATTTCGCACGATGCGGGATTTCCTTAAAACGTGATTTTCTGAAAAATTTTGACGAAAGAAAATTCTCCTTTTGGTTCCCTTTAGATGCTACATGTTAAGACGTACACGCCACAACAATTCTTTTCGAGATACAACGTGTAGTTTTGGAGATACAAGCTAATTTTGTACGATGCGTTATTTCTTCTCGTAAAGAGTTTCCAATGCGTATGTATATGTCTTTACTCTGCAAAACTGTATTTCCTTATGAAGTGGTATTCTTACATATCCTTTCGAGAGAAAACTGTCCTGTGCCTTCTCTTTTGAGGCTACACACTTAGACATACACGCAACATGAAAGCTTTTCGACTTACAACGTGTTGTTTAGGAAAAACAAGATAATTTCGCACGATGCGGGATTTCCTTAAAACGTGATTTTCTGAAAAATTTTGACGAAAGAAAATTCTCCTTTTGGTTCCCTTTAGATGCTACATGTTAAGACGTACACGCCACAACAATTCTTTTCGAGATACAACGTGTAGTTTTGGAGATACAAGCTAATTTTGTACGATGCGTTATTTCTTCTCGTAAAGAGTTTCCAATGCGTACGTATATGTCTTTACTCTGCAAAACTGTATTTCCTTATGAAGTGGTATTCTTACATATCCTTTCGAGAGAAAACTGTCCTGTGCCTTCTCTTTTGAGGCTACACACTTAGACATACACGCAACATGAAAGCTTTTCGACTTACAACGTGTTGTTTAGGAAAAACAAGATAATTTCGCACGATGCGGGATTTCCTTAAAACGTGATTTTCTGAAAAATTTTGACGAAAGAAAATTCTCCTTTTGGTTCTCTTTAGATGCTACATGTTAAGACGTACACGCCACAACAATTCTTTTCGAGATACAACGTGTAGTTTTGGAGATACAAGCTAATTTTGTACGATGCGTTATTTCTCCTCGTAAAGAGTTTCCAATGCGTATGTATATGTCTTTACTCTGCAAAACTGTATTTCCTTATGAAGTGGTATTCTTACATATCCTTTCGAGAGAAAACTGTCCTGTGCCTTCTCTTTTGAGGCTACACACTTAGACATACACGCAACATGAAAGCTTTTCGACTTACAACGTGTTGTTTAGGAAAAACAAGATAATTTCGCACGATGCGGGATTTCCTTAAAACGTGATTTTCTGCAAAATTTTGACGAAAGAAAATTCTCCTTTTGGTTCTCTTTAGATGCTACATGTTAAGACGTACACGCCACAACAATTCTTTTCGAGATACAACGTGTAGTTTTGGAGATACAAGCTAATTTTGTACGATGCGTTATTTCTTCTCGTAAAGAGTTTCCAATGCGTACGTATATGTCTTTACTCTGCAAAACTGTATTTCCTTATGAAGTGGTATTCTTACATATCCTTTCGAGAGAAAACTGTCCTGTGCCTTCTCTTTTGAGGCTACACACTTAGACATACACGCAACATGAAAGCTTTTCGACTTACAACGTGTTGTTTAGGAAAAACAAGATAATTTCGCACGATGCGGGATTTCCTTAAAACGTGATTTTCTGAAAAATTTTGACGAAAGAAAATTCTCCTTTTGGTTTCCTTTAGATGCTACATGTTAAGACGTACACGCCACAACAATTCTTTTCGAGATACAACGTGTAGTTTTGGAGATACAAGCTAATTTTGTACGATGCGTTATTTCTTCTCGTAAAGAGTTTCCAATGCGTACGTATATGTCTTTACTCTGCAAAACTGTATTTCCTTATGAAGTGGTATTCTTACATATCCTTTCGAGAGAAAACTGTCCTGTGCCTTCTCTTTTGAGGCTACACACTTAGACATACACGCAACATGAAAGCTTTTAGACTTACAACGTGTTGTTTAGGAAAAACAAGATAATTTCGCACGATGCGGGATTTCCTTAAAACGTGATTTTCTGAAAAATTTTGACGAAAGAAAATTCTCCTTTTGGTTCTCTTTAGATGCTACATGTTAAGACGTACACGCCACAACAATTCTTTTCGAGATACAACGTGTAGTTTTGGAGATACAAGCTAATTTTGTACGATGCGTTATTTCTTCTCGTAAAGAGTTTCCAATGCGTACGTATATGTCTTTACTCTCCAAAACTGTATTTCCTTATGAAGTGGTATTCTTACATATCCTTTCGAGAGAAAACTGTCCTGTGCCTTCTCTTTTGAGGCTACACACTTAGACATACACGCAACATGAAAGCTTTTCGACTTACAACGTGTTGTTTAGGAAAAACAAGATAATTTCGCACGATGCGGGATTTCCTTAAAACGTGATTTTCTGAAAAATTTTGACGAAAGAAAATTCTCCTTTTGGTTCTCTTTAGATGCTACATGTTAAGACGTACACGCCACAACAATTCTTTTCGAGATACAACGTGTAGTTTTGGAGATACAAGCTAATTTTGTACGATGCGTTATTTCTTCTCGTAAAGAGTTTACAATGCGTACGTATATGTCTTTACTCTGCAAAACTGTATTTCCTTATGAAGTGGTATTCTTACATATCCTTTCGAGAGAAAACTGTCCTGTGCCTTCTCTTTTGAGGCTACACACTTAGACATACACGCAACATGAAAGCTTTTCGACTTACAACGTGTTGTTTAGGAAAAACAAGATAATTTCGCACGATGCGGGATTTCCTTAAAACGTGATTTTCTGAAAAATTTTGACGAAAGAAAATTCTCCTTTTGGTTCCCTTTAGATGCTACATGTTAAGACGTACACGCCACAACAATTCTTTTCGAGATACAACGTGTAGTTTTGGAGATACAAGCTAATTTTGTACGATGCGTTATTTCTTCTCGTAAAGAGTTTCCAATGCGTACGTATATGCCTTTACTCTGCAAAACTGTATTTCCTTATGAAGTGGTATTCTTACATATCCTTTCGAGAGAAAACTGTCCTGTGCCTTCTCTTTTGAGGCTACACACTTAGACATACACGCAACATGAAAGCTTTTCGACTTACAACGTGTTGTTTAGGAAAAACAAGATAATTTCGCACGATGCGGGATTTCCTTAAAACGTGATTTTCTGAAAAATTTTGACGAAAGAAAATTCTCCTTTTGGTTCTCTTTAGATGCTACATGTTAAGACGTACACGCCACAACAATTCTTTTCGAGATACAACGTGTAGTTTTGGAGATACAAGCTAATTTTGTACGATGCGTTATTTCTTCTCGTAAAGAGTTTCCAATGCGTACGTATATGTCTTTACTCTGCAAAACTGTATTTCCTTATGAAGTGGTATTCTTACATATCCTTTCGAGAGAAAACTGTCCTGTGCCTTCTCTTTTGAGGCTACACACTTAGACATACACGCAACATGAAAGCTTTTCGACTTACAACGTGTTGTTTAGGAAAAACAAGATAATTTCGCACGATGCGGGATTTCCTTAAAACGTGATTTTCTGAAAAATTTTGACGAAAGAAAATTCTCCTTTTGGTTTCCTTTAGATGCTACATGTTAAGACGTACACGCCACAACAATTCTTTTCGAGATACAACGTGTAGTTTTGGAGATACATGCTAATTTTGTACGATGCGTTATTTCTTCTCGTAAAGAGTTTCCAATGCGTACGTATATGTCTTTACTCTGCAAAACTGTATTTCCTTATGAAGTGGTATTCTTACATATCCTTTCGAGAGAAAACTGTCCTGTGCCTTCTCTTTTGAGGCTACACACTTAGACATACACGCAACATGAAAGCTTTTCGACTTACAACGTGTTGTTTAGGAAAAACAAGATAATTTCGCACGATGCGGGATTTCCTTAAAACGTGATTTTCTGAAAAATTTTGACGAAAGAAAATTCTCCTTTTGGTTCTCTTTAGATGCTACATGTTAAGACGTACACGCCACAACAATTCTTTTCGAGATACAACGTGTAGTTTTGGAGATACAAGCTAATTTTGTACGATGCGTTATTTCTTCTCGTAAAGAGTTTCCAATGCGTACGTATATGTCTTTACTCTGCAAAACTGTATTTCCTTATGAAGTGGTATTCTTACATATCCTTTCGAGAGAAAACTGTCCTGTGCCTTCTCTTTTGAGGCTACACACTTAGACATACACGCAACATGAAAGCTTTTCGACTTACAACGTGTTGTTTAGGAAAAACAAGATAATTTCGCACGATGCGGGATTTCCTTAAAACGTGATTTTCTGAAAAATTTTGACGAAAGAAAATTCTCCTTTTGGTTCTCTTTAGATGCTACATGTTAAGACGTACACGCCACAACAATTCTTTTCGAGATACAACGTGTAGTTTTGGAGATACAAGCTAATTTTGTACGATGCGTTATTTCTTCTCGTAAAGAGTTTCCAATGCGTACGTATATGTCTTTACGCTGCAAAACTGTATTTCCTTATGAAGTGGTATTCTTACATATCCTTTCGAGAGAAAACTGTCCTGTGCCTTCTCTTTTGAGGCTACACACTTAGACATACACGCAACATGAAAGCTTTTAGACTTACAACGTGTTGTTTAGGAAAAACAAGATAATTTCGCACGATGCGGGATTTCCTTAAAACGTGATTTTCTGAAAAATTTTGACGAAAGAAAATTCTCCTTTTGGTTCTCTTTAGATGCTACATGTTAAGACGTACACGCCACAACAATTCTTTTCGAGATACAACGTGTAGTTTTGGAGATACAAGCTAATTTTGTACGATGCGTTATTTCTTCTCGTAAAGAGTTTCCAATGCGTACGTATATGTCTTTACTCTCCAAAACTGTATTTCCTTATGAAGTGGTATTCTTACATATCCTTTCGAGAGAAAACTGTCCTGTGCCTTCTCTTTTGAGGCTACACACTTAGACATACACGCAACATGAAAGCTTTTCGACTTACAACGTGTTGTTTAGGAAAAACAAGATAATTTCGCACGATGCGGGATTTCCTTAAAACGTGATTTTCTGAAAAATTTTGACGAAAGAAAATTCTCCTTTTGGTTCTCTTTAGATGCTACATGTTAAGACGTACACGCCACAACAATTCTTTTCGAGATACAACGTGTAGTTTTGGAGATACAAGCTAATTTTGTACGATGCGTTATTTCTTCTCGTAAAGAGTTTACAATGCGTACGTATATGTCTTTACTCTGCAAAACTGTATTTCCTTATGAAGTGGTATTCTTACATATCCTTTCGAGAGAAAACTGTCCTGTGCCTTCTCTTTTGAGGCTACACACTTAGACATACACGCAACATGAAAGCTTTTCGACTTACAACGTGTTGTTTAGGAAAAACAAGATAATTTCGCACGATGCGGGATTTCCTTAAAACGTGATTTTCTGAAAAATTTTGACGAAAGAAAATTCTCCTTTTGGTTCCCTTTAGATGCTACATGTTAAGACGTACACGCCACAACAATTCTTTTCGAGATACAACGTGTAGTTTTGGAGATACAAGCTAATTTTGTACGATGCGTTATTTCTTCTCGTAAAGAGTTTCCAATGCGTACGTATATGCCTTTACTCTGCAAAACTGTATTTCCTTATGAAGTGGTATTCTTACATATCCTTTCGAGAGAAAACTGTCCTGTGCCTTCTCTTTTGAGGCTACACACTTAGACATACACGCAACATGAAAGCTTTTCGACTTACAACGTGTTGTTTAGGAAAAACAAGATAATTTCGCACGATGCGGGATTTCCTTAAAACGTGATTTTCTGAAAAATTTTGACGAAAGAAAATTCTCCTTTTGGTTCTCTTTAGATGCTACATGTTAAGACGTACACGCCACAACAATTCTTTTCGAGATACAACGTGTAGTTTTGGAGATACAAGCTAATTTTGTACGATGCGTTATTTCTTCTCGTAAAGAGTTTCCAATGCGTACGTATATGTCTTTACTCTGCAAAACTGTATTTCCTTATGAAGTGGTATTCTTACATATCCTTTCGAGAGAAAACTGTCCTGTGCCTTCTCTTTTGAGGCTACACACTTAGACATACACGCAACATGAAAGCTTTTCGACTTACAACGTGTTGTTTAGGAAAAACAAGATAATTTCGCACGATGCGGGATTTCCTTAAAACGTGATTTTCTGAAAAATTTTGACGAAAGAAAATTCTCCTTTTGGTTTCCTTTAGATGCTACATGTTAAGACGTACACGCCACAACAATTCTTTTCGAGATACAACGTGTAGTTTTGGAGATACATGCTAATTTTGTACGATGCGTTATTTCTTCTCGTAAAGAGTTTCCAATGCGTACGTATATGTCTTTACTCTGCAAAACTGTATTTCCTTATGAAGTGGTATTCTTACATATCCTTTCGAGAGAAAACTGTCCTGTGCCTTCTCTTTTGAGGCTACACACTTAGACATACACGCAACATGAAAGCTTTTCGACTTACAACGTGTTGTTTAGGAAAAACAAGATAATTTCGCACGATGCGGGATTTCCTTAAAACGTGATTTTCTGAAAAATTTTGACGAAAGAAAATTCTCCTTTTGGTTCTCTTTAGATGCTACATGTTAAGACGTACACGCCACAACAATTCTTTTCGAGATACAACGTGTAGTTTTGGAGATACAAGCTAATTTTGTACGATGCGTTATTTCTTCTCGTAAAGAGTTTCCAATGCGTACGTATATGTCTTTACTCTGCAAAACTGTATTTCCTTATGAAGTGGTATTCTTACATATCCTTTCGAGAGAAAACTGTCCTGTGCCTTCTCTTTTGAGGCTACACACTTAGACATACACGCAACATGAAAGCTTTTCGACTTACAACGTGTTGTTTAGGAAAAACAAGATAATTTCGCACGATGCGGGATTTCCTTAAAACGTGATTTTCTGAAAAATTTTGACGAAAGAAAATTCTCCTTTTGGTTCTCTTTAGATGCTACATGTTAAGACGTACACGCCACAACAATTCTTTTCGAGATACAACGTGTAGTTTTGGAGATACAAGCTAATTTTGTACGATGCGTTATTTCTTCTCGTAAAGAGTTTCCAATGCGTACGTATATGTCTTTACTCTGCAAAACTGTATTTCCTTATGAAGTGGTATTCTTACATATCCTTTCGAGAGAAAACTGTCCTGTGCCTTCTCTTTTGAGGCTACACACTTAGACATACACGCAACATGAAAGCTTTTCGACTTACAACGTGTTGTTTAGGAAAAACAAGATAATTTCGCACGATGCGGGATTTCCTTAAAACGTGATTTTCTGAAAAATTTTGACGAAAGAAAATTCTCCTTTTGGTTCCCTTTAGATGCTACATGTTAAGACGTACACGCCACAACAATTCTTTTCGAGATACAACGTGTAGTTTTGGAGATACAAGCTAATTTTGTACGATGCGTTATTTCTTCTCGTAAAGAGTTTCCAATGCGTACGTATATGTCTTTACGCTGCAAAACTGTATTTCCTTATGAAGTGGTATTCTTACATATCCTTTCGAGAGAAAACTGTCCTGTGCCTTCTCTTTTGAGGCTACACACTTAGACATACACGCAACATGAAAGCTTTTCGACTTACAACGTGTTGTTTAGGAAAAACAAGATAATTTCGCACGATGCGGGATTTCCTTAAAACGTGATTTTCTGAAAAATTTTGACGAAAGAAAATTCTCCTTTTGGTTCTCTTTAGATGCTACATGTTAAGACGTACACGCCACAACAATTCTTTTCGAGATACAACGTGTAGTTTTGGAGATACAAGCTAATTTTGTACGATGCGTTATTTCTTCTCGTAAAGAGTTTCCAATGCGTACGTATATGTCTTTACGCTGCAAAACTGTATTTCCTTATGAAGTGGTATTCTTACATATCCTTTCGAGAGAAAACTGTCCTGTGCCTTCTCTTTTGAGGCTACACACTTAGACATACACGCAACATGAAAGCTTTTCGACTTACAACGTGTTGTTTAGGAAAAACAAGATAATTTCGCACGATGCGGGATTTCCTTAAAACGTGATTTTCTGAAAAATTTTGACGAAAGAAAATTCTCCTTTTGGTTCTCTTTAGATGCTACATGTTAAGACGTACACGCCACAACAATTCTTTTCGAGATACAACGTGTAGTTTTGGAGATACAAGCTAATTTTGTACGATGCGTTATTTCTTCTCGTAAAGAGTTTACAATGCGTACGTATATGTCTTTACTCTGCAAAACTGTATTTCCTTATGAAGTGGTATTCTTACATATCCTTTCGAGAGAAAACTGTCCTGTGCCTTCTCTTTTGAGGCTACACACTTAGACATACACGCAACATGAAAGCTTTTCGACTTACAACGTGTTGTTTAGGAAAAACAAGATAATTTCGCACGATGCGGGATTTCCTTAAAACGTGATTTTCTGAAAAATTTTGAAGAAAGAAAATTCTCCTTTTGGTTCCCTTTAGATGCTACATGTTAAGACGTACACGCCACAACAATTCTTTTCGAGATACAACGTGTAGTTTTGGAGATACAAGCTAATTTTGTACGATGCGTTATTTCTTCTCGTAAAGAGTTTCCAATGCGTACGTATATGCCTTTACTCTGCAAAACTGTATTTCCTTATGAAGTGGTATTCTTACATATCCTTTCGAGAGAAAACTGTCCTGTGCCTTCTCTTTTGAGGCTACACACTTAGACATACACGCAACATGAAAGCTTTTCGACTTACAACGTGTTGTTTAGGAAAAACAAGATAATTTCGCACGATGCGGGATTTCCTTAAAACGTGATTTTCTGAAAAATTTTGACGAAAGAAAATTCTCCTTTTGGTTCCCTTTAGATGCTACATGTTAAGACGTACACGCCACAACAATTCTTTTCGAGATACAACGTGTAGTTTTGGAGATACAAGCTAATTTTGTACTATGCGTTATTTCTTCTCGTAAAGAGTTTCCAATGCGTACGTATATGTCTTTACTCTGCAAAACTGTATTTCCTTATGAAGTGGTATTCTTACATATCCTTTCGAGAGAAAACTGTCCTGTGCCTTCTCTTTTGAGGCTACACACTTAGACATACACGCAACATGAAAGCTTTTCGACTTACAACGTGTTGTTTAGGAAAAACAAGATAATTTCGCACGATGCGGGATTTCCTTAAAACGTGATTTTCTGAAAAATTTTGACGAAAGAAAATTCTCCTTTTGGTTCCCTTTAGATGCTACATGTTAAGACGTACACGCCACAACAATTCTTTTCGAGATACAACGTGTAGTTTTGGAGATACAAGCTAATTTTGTACTATGCGTTATTTCTTCTCGTAAAGAGTTTCCAATGCGTACGTATATGTCTTTACTCTGCAAAACTGTATTTCCTTATGAAGTGGTATTCTTACATATCCTTTCGAGAGAAAACTGTCCTGTGCCTTCTCTTTTGAGGCTACACACTTAGACATACACGCAACATGAAAGCTTTTCGACTTACAACGTGTTGTTTAGGAAAAACAAGATAATTTCGCACGATGCGGGATTTCCTTAAAACGTGATTTTCTGAAAAATTTTGACGAAAGAAAATTCTCCTTTTGGTTCCCTTTAGATGCTACATGTTAAGACGTACACGCCACAACAATTCTTTCCGATTTACAACGTGTAGTTTTGGAGATACAAGCTAATTTTGTACTATGCGTTATTTCTTCTCGTAAAGAGTTTCCAATGCGTACGTATATGTCTTTACTCTGCAAAACTGTATTTCCTTATGAAGTGGTATTCTTACATATCCTTTCGAGAGAAAACTGTCCTGTGCCTTCTCTTTTGAGGCTACACACTTAGACATACACGCAACATGAAAGCTTTTCGACTTACAACGTGTTGTTTAGGAAAAACAAGATAATTTCGCACGATGCGGGATTTCCTTAAAACGTGATTTTCTGAAAAATTTTGACGAAAGAAAATTCTCCTTTTGGTTCTCTTTAGATGCTACATGTTAAGACGTACACGCCACAACAATTCTTTTCGAGATACAACGTGTAGTTTTGGAGATACAAGCTAATTTTGTACTATGCGTTATTTCTTCTCGTAAAGAGTTTCCAATGCGTACGTATATGTCTTTACTCTGCAAAACTGTATTTCCTTATGAAGTGGTATTCTTACATATCCTTTCGAGAGAAAACTGTCCTGTGCCTTCTCTTTTGAGGCTACACACTTAGACATACACGCAACATGAAAGCTTTTCGACTTACAACGTGTTGTTTAGGAAAAACAAGATAATTTCGCACGATGCGGGATTTCCTTAAAACGTGATTTTCTGAAAAATTTTGACGAAAGAAAATTCTCCTTTTGGTTCTCTTTAGATGCTACATGTTAAGACGTACACGCCACAACAATTCTTTTCGAGATACAACGTGTAGTTTTGGAGATACAAGCTAATTTTGGACTATGCGTTATTTCTTCTCGTAAAGAGTTTCCAATGCGTACGTATATGTCTTTACTCTGCAAAACTGTATTTCCTTATGAAGTGGTATTCTTACATATCCTTTCGAGAGAAAACTGTCCTGTGCCTTCTCTTTTGAGGCTACACACTTAGACATACACGCAACATGAAAGCTTTTCGACTTACAACGTGTTGTTTAGGAAAAACAAGATAATTTCGCACGATGCGGGATTTCCTTAAAACGTGATTTTCTGAAAAATTTTGAGGAAAGAAAATTCTCCTTTTGGTTCCCTTTAGATGCTACATGTTAAGACGTACACGCCACAACAATTCTTTTCGAGATACAACGTGTAGTTTTGGAGATACAAGCTAATTTTGTACTATGCGTTATTTCTTCTCGTAAAGAGTTTCCAATGCGTACGTATATGTCTTTACTCTGCAAAACTGTATTTCCTTATGAAGTGGTATTCTTACATATCCTTTCGAGAGAAAACTGTCCTGTGCCTTCTCTTTTGAGGCTACACACTTAGACATACACGCAACATGAAAGCTTTTCGACTTACAACGTGTTGTTTAGGAAAAACAAGATAATTTCGCACGATGCGGGATTTCCTTAAAACGTGATTTTCTGAAAAATTTTGACGAAAGAAAATTCTCCTTTTGGTTCCCTTTAGATGCTACATGTTAAGACGTACACGCCACAACAATTCTTTTCGAGATACAACGTGTAGTTTTGGAGATACAAGCTAATTTTGTACTATGCGTTATTTCTTCTCGTAAAGAGTTTCCAATGCGTACGTATATGTCTTTACTCTGCAAAACTGTATTTCCTTATGAAGTGGTATTCTTACATATCCTTTCGAGAGAAAACTGTCCTGTGCCTTCTCTTTTGAGGCTACACACTTAGACATACACGCAACATGAAAGCTTTTCGACTTACAACGTGTTGTTTAGGAAAAACAAGATAATTTCGCACGATGCGGGATTTCCTTAAAACGTGATTTTCTGAAAAATTTTGACGAAAGAAAATTCTCCTTTTGGTTCCCTTTAGATGCTACATGTTAAGACGTACACGCCACAACAATTCTTTTCGAGATACAACGTGTAGTTTTGGAGATACAAGCTAATTTTGTACTATGCGTTATTTCTTCTCGTAAAGAGTTTCCAATGCGTACGTATATGTCTTTACTCTGCAAAACTGTATTTCCTTATGAAGTGGTATTCTTACATATCCTTTCGAGAGAAAACTGTCCTGTGCCTTCTCTTTTGAGGCTACACACTTAGACATACACGCAACATGAAAGCTTTTCGACTTACAACGTGTTGTTTAGGAAAAACAAGATAATTTCGCACGATGCGGGATTTCCTTAAAACGTGATTTTCTGAAAAATTTTGACGAAAGAAAATTCTCCTTTTGGTTCCCTTTAGATGCTACATGTTAAGACGTACACGCCACAACAATTCTTTCCGATTTACAACGTGTAGTTTTGGAGATACAAGCTAATTTTGTACTTTGCGTTATTTCTTCTCGTAAAGAGTTTCCAATGCGTACGTATATGTCTTTACTCTGCAAAACTGTATTTCCTTATGAAGTGGTATTCTTACATATCCTTTCGAGAGAAAACTGTCCTGTGCCTTCTCTTTTGAGGCTACACACTTAGACATACACGCAACATGAAAGCTTTTCGACTTACAACGTGTTGTTTAGGAAAAACAAGATAATTTCGCACGATGCGGGATTTCCTTAAAACGTGATTTTCTGAAAAATTTGACGAAAGAAAATTCTCCTTTTGGTTCTCTTTAGATGCTACATGTTAAGACGTACACGCCACAACAATTCTTTTCGAGATACAACGTGTAGTTTTGGAGATACAAGCTAATTTTGTACTATGCGTTATTTCTTCTCGTAAAGAGTTTCCAATGCGTACGTATATGTCTTTACTCTGCAAAACTGTATTTCCTTATGAAGTGGTATTCTTACATATCCTTTCGAGAGAAAACTGTCCTGTGCCTTCTCTTTTGAGGCTACACACTTAGACATACACGCAACATGAAAGCTTTTCGACTTACAACGTGTTGTTTAGGAAAAAAAAGATAATTTCGCACGATGCGGGATTTCCTTAAAACGTGATTTTCTGAAAAATTTTGACGAAAGAAAATTCTCCTTTTGGTTCTCTTTAGATGCTACATGTTAAGACGTACACGCCACAACAATTCTTTTCGAGATACAACGTGTAGTTTTGGAGATACAAGCTAATTTTGTACTATGCGTTATTTCTTCTCGTAAAGAGTTTCCAATGCGTACGTATATGTCTTTACTCTGCAAAACTGTATTTCCTTATGAAGTGGTATTCTTACATATCCTTTCGAGAGAAAACTGTCCTGTGCCTTCTCTTTTGAGGCTACACACTTAGACATACACGCAACATGAAAGCTTTTCGACTTACAACGTGTTGTTTAGGAAAAACAAGATAATTTCGCACGATGCGGGATTTCCTTAAAACGTGATTTTCTGAAAAATTTTGACGAAAGAAAATTCTCCTTTTGGTTCCCTTTAGATGCTACATGTTAAGACGTACACGCCACAACAATTCTTTTCGAGATACAACGTGTAGTTTTGGAGATACAAGCTAATTTTGTACTATGCGTTATTTCTTCTCGTAAAGAGTTTCCAATGCGTACGTATATGTCTTTACTCTGCAAAACTGTATTTCCTTATGAAGTGGTATTATTACATATCCTTTCGAGAGAAAACTGTCCTGTGCCTTCTCTTTTGAGGCTACACACTTAGACATACACGCAACATGAAAGCTTTTCGACTTACAACGTGTTGTTTAGGAAAAACAAGATAATTTCGCACGATGCGGGATTTCCTTAAAACGTGATTTTCTGAAAAATTTTGACGAAAGAAAATTCTCCTTTTGGTTCTCTTTAGATGCTACATGTTAAGACGTACACGCCACAACAATTCTTTTCGAGATACAACGTGTAGTTTTGGAGATACAAGCTAATTTTGTACTATGCGTTATTTCTTCTCGTAAAGAGTTTCCAATGCGTACGTATATGTCTTTACTCTGCAAAACTGTATTTCCTTATGAAGTGGTATTCTTACATATCCTTTCGAGAGAAAACTGTCCTGTGCCTTCTCTTTTGAGGCTACACACTTAGACATACACGCAACATGAAAGCTTTTCGACTTACAACGTGTTGTTTAGGAAAAACAAGATAATTTCGCACGATGCGGGATTTCCTTAAAACGTGATTTTCTGAAAAATTTTGACGAAAGAAAATTCTCCTTTTGGTTCTCTTTAGATGCTACATGTTAAGACGTGCACGCCACAACAATTCTTTTCGAGATACAACGTGTAGTTTTGGAGATACAAGCTAATTTTGTACTATGCGTTATTTCTTCTCGTAAAGAGTTTCCAATGCGTACGTATATGTCTTTACTCTGCAAAACTGTATTTCCTTATGAAGTGGTATTCTTACATATCCTTTCGAGAGAAAACTGTCCTGTGCCTTCTCTTTTGAGGCTACACACTTAGACATACACGCAACATGAAAGCTTTTCGACTTACAACGTGTTGTTTAGGAAAAACAAGATAATTTCGCACGATGCGGGATTTCCTTAAAACGTGATTTTCTGAAAAATTTTGACGAAAGAAAATTCTCCTTTTGGTTCTCTTTAGATGCTACATGTTAAGACGTACACGCCACAACAATTCTTTTCGAGATACAACGTGTAGTTTTGGAGATACAAGCTAATTTTGGACTATGCGTTATTTCTTCTCGTAAAGAGTTTCCAATGCGTACGTATATGTCTTTACTCTGCAAAACTGTATTTCCTTATGAAGTGGTATTCTTACATATCCTTTCGAGAGAAAACTGTCCTGTGCCTTCTCTTTTGAGGCTACACACTTAGACATACACGCAACATGAAAGCTTTTCGACTTACAACGTGTTGTTTAGGAAAAACAAGATAATTTCGCACGATGCGGGATTTCCTTAAAACGTGATTTTCTGAAAAATTTTGAGGAAAGAAAATTCTCCTTTTGGTTCCCTTTAGATGCTACATGTTAAGACGTACACGCCACAACAATTCTTTTCGAGATACAACGTGTAGTTTTGGAGATACAAGCTAATTTTGTACTATGCGTTATTTCTTCTCGTAAAGAGTTTCCAATGCGTACGTATATGTCTTTACTCTGCAAAACTGTATTTCCTTATGAAGTGGTATTCTTACATATCCTTTCGAGAGAAAACTGTCCTGTGCCTTCTCTTTTGAGGCTACACACTTAGACATACACGCAACATGAAAGCTTTTCGACTTACAACGTGTTGTTTAGGAAAAACAAGATAATTTCGCACGATGCGGGATTTCCTTAAAACGTGATTTTCTGAAAAATTTTGACGAAAGAAAATTCTCCTTTTGGTTCCCTTTAGATGCTACATGTTAAGACGTACACGCCACAACAATTCTTTTCGAGATACAACGTGTAGTTTTGGAGATACAAGCTAATTTTGTACTATGCGTTATTTCTTCTCGTAAAGAGTTTCCAATGCGTACGTATATGTCTTTACTCTGCAAAACTGTATTTCCTTATGAAGTGGTATTCTTACATATCCTTTCGAGAGAAAACTGTCCTGTGCCTTCTCTTTTGAGGCTACACACTTAGACATACACGCAACATGAAAGCTTTTCGACTTACAACGTGTTGTTTAGGAAAAACAAGATAATTTCGCACGATGCGGGATTTCCTTAAAACGTGATTTTCTGAAAAATTTTGACGAAAGAAAATTCTCCTTTTGGTTCCCTTTAGATGCTACATGTTAAGACGTACACGCCACAACAATTCTTTTCGAGATACAACGTGTAGTTTTGGAGATACAAGCTAATTTTGTACTATGCGTTATTTCTTCTCGTAAAGAGTTTCCAATGCGTACGTATATGTCTTTACTCTGCAAAACTGTATTTCCTTATGAAGTGGTATTCTTACATATCCTTTCGAGAGAAAACTGTCCTGTGCCTTCTCTTTTGAGGCTACACACTTAGACATACACGCAACATGAAAGCTTTTCGACTTACAACGTGTTGTTTAGGAAAAACAAGATAATTTCGCACGATGCGGGATTTCCTTAAAACGTGATTTTCTGAAAAATTTTGACGAAAGAAAATTCTCCTTTTGGTTCCCTTTAGATGCTACATGTTAAGACGTACACGCCACAACAATTCTTTCCGATTTACAACGTGTAGTTTTGGAGATACAAGCTAATTTTGTACTATGCGTTATTTCTTCTCGTAAAGAGTTTCCAATGCGTACGTATATGTCTTTACTCTGCAAAACTGTATTTCCTTATGAAGTGGTATTCTTACATATCCTTTCGAGAGAAAACTGTCCTGTGCCTTCTCTTTTGAGGCTACACACTTAGACATACACGCAACATGAAAGCTTTTCGACTTACAACGTGTTGTTTAGGAAAAACAAGATAATTTCGCACGATGCGGGATTTCCTTAAAACGTGATTTTCTGAAAAATTTTGACGAAAGAAAATTCTCCTTTTGGTTCTCTTTAGATGCTACATGTTAAGACGTACACGCCACAACAATTCTTTTCGAGATACAACGTGTAGTTTTGGAGATACAAGCTAATTTTGTACTATGCGTTATTTCTTCTCGTAAAGAGTTTCCAATGCGTACGTATATGTCTTTACTCTGCAAAACTGTATTTCCTTATGAAGTGGTATTCTTACATATCCTTTCGAGAGAAAACTGTCCTGTGCCTTCTCTTTTGAGGCTACACACTTAGACATACACGCAACATGAAAGCTTTTCGACTTACAACGTGTTGTTTAGGAAAAACAAGATAATTTCGCACGATGCGGGATTTCCTTAAAACGTGATTTTCTGAAAAATTTTGACGAAAGAAAATTCTCCTTTTGGTTCTCTTTAGATGCTACATGTTAAGACGTACACGCCACAACAATTCTTTTCGAGATACAACGTGTAGTTTTGGAGATACAAGCTAATTTTGTACTATGCGTTATTTCTTCTCGTAAAGAGTTTCCAATGCGTACGTATATGTCTTTACTCTGCAAAACTGTATTTCCTTATGAAGTGGTATTCTTACATATCCTTTCGAGAGAAAACTGTCCTGTGCCTTCTCTTTTGAGGCTACACACTTAGACATACACGCAACATGAAAGCTTTTCGACTTACAACGTGTTGTTTAGGAAAAAAAAGATAATTTCGCACGATGCGGGATTTCCTTAAAACGTGATTTTCTGAAAAATTTTGACGAAAGAAAATTCTCCTTTTGGTTCTCTTTAGATGCTACATGTTAAGACGTACACGCCACAACAATTCTTTTCGAGATACAACGTGTAGTTTTGGAGATACAAGCTAATTTTGTACTATGCGTTATTTCTTCTCGTAAAGAGTTTCCAATGCGTACGTATATGTCTTTACTCTGCAAAACTGTATTTCCTTATGAAGTGGTATTCTTACATATCCTTTCGAGAGAAAACTGTCCTGTGCCTTCTCTTTTGAGGCTACACACTTAGACATACACGCAACATGAAAGCTTTTCGACTTACAACGTGTTGTTTAGGAAAAACAAGATAATTTCGCACGATGCGGGATTTCCTTAAAACGTGATTTTCTGAAAAATTTTGACGAAAGAAAATTCTCCTTTTGGTTCCCTTTAGATGCTACATGTTAAGACGTACACGCCACAACAATTCTTTTCGAGATACAACGTGTAGTTTTGGAGATACAAGCTAATTTTGTACTATGCGTTATTTCTTCTCGTAAAGAGTTTCCAATGCGTACGTATATGTCTTTACTCTGCAAAACTGTATTTCCTTATGAAGTGGTATTCTTACATATCCTTTCGAGAGAAAACTGTCCTGTGCCTTCTCTTTTGAGGCTACACACTTAGACATACACGCAACATGAAAGCTTTTCGACTTACAACGTGTTGTTTAGGAAAAACAAGATAATTTCGCACGATGCGGGATTTCCTTAAAACGTGATTTTCTGAAAAATTTTGACGAAAGAAAATTCTCCTTTTGGTTCTCTTTACATGCTACATGTTAAGACGTACACGCCACAACAATTCTTTTCGAGATACAACGTGTAGTTTTGGAGATACAAGCTAATTTTGTACTATGCGTTATTTCTTCTCGTAAAGAGTTTCCAATGCGTACGTATATGTCTTTACTCTGCAAAACTGTATTTCCTTATGAAGTGGTATTCTTACATATCCTTTCGAGAGAAAACTGTCCTGTGCCTTCTCTTTTGAGGCTACACACTTAGACATACACGCAACATGAAAGCTTTTCGACTTACAACGTGTTGTTTAGGAAAAACAAGATAATTTCGCACGATGCGGGATTTCCTTAAAACGTGATTTTCTGAAAAATTTTGACGAAAGAAAATTCTCCTTTTGGTTCTCTTTAGATGCTACATGTTAAGACGTACACGCCACAACAATTCTTTTCGAGATACAACGTGTAGTTTTGGAGATACAAGCTAATTTTGTACTATGCGTTATTTCTTCTCGTAAAGAGTTTCCAATGCGTACGTATATGTCTTTACTCTGCAAAACTGTATTTCCTTATGAAGTGGTATTCTTACATATCCTTTCGAGAGAAAACTGTCCTGTGCCTTCTCTTTTGAGGCTACACACTTAGACATACACGCAACATGAAAGCTTTTCGACTTACAACGTGTTGTTTAGGAAAAACAAGATAATTTCGCACGATGCGGGATTTCCTTAAAACGTGATTTTCTGAAAAATTTTGACGAAAGAAAATTCTCCTTTTGGTTCCCTTTAGATGCTACATGTTAAGACGTACACGCCACAACAATTCTTTTCGAGATACAACGTGTAGTTTTGGAGATACAAGCTAATTTTGTACTATGCGTTATTTCTTCTCGTAAAGAGTTTCCAATGCGTACGTATATGTCTTTACTCTGCAAAACTGTATTTCCTTATGAAGTGGTATTCTTACATATCCTTTCGAGAGAAAACTGTCCTGTGCCTTCTCTTTTGAGGCTACACACTTAGACATACACGCAACATGAAAGCTTTTCGACTTACAACGTGTTGTTTAGGAAAAACAAGATAATTTCGCACGATGCGGGATTTCCTTAAAACGTGATTTTCTGAAAAATTTTGACGAAAGAAAATTCTCCTTTTGGTTCTCTTTAGATGCTACATGTTAAGACGTACACGCCACAACAATTCTTTTCGAGATACAACGTGTAGTTTTGGAGATACAAGCTAATTTTGTACTATGCGTTATTTCTTCTCGTAAAGAGTTTCCAATGCGTACGTATATGTCTTTACTCTGCAAAACTGTATTTCCTTATGAAGTGGTATTCTTACATATCCTTTCGAGAGAAAACTGTCCTGTGCCTTCTCTTTTGAGGCTACACACTTAGACATACACGCAACATGAAAGCTTTTCGACTTACAACGTGTTGTTTAGGAAAAACAAGATAATTTCGCACGATGCGGGATTTCCTTAAAACGTGATTTTCTGAAAAATTTTGACGAAAGAAAATTCTCCTTTTGGTTCCCTTTAGATGCTACATGTTAAGACGTACACGCCACAACAATTCTTTTCGAGATACAACGTGTAGTTTTGGAGATACAAGCTAATTTTGTACTATGCGTTATTTCTTCTCGTAAAGAGTTTCCAATGCGTACGTATATGTCTTTACTCTGCAAAACTGTATTTCCTTATGAAGTGGTATTCTTACATATCCTTTCGAGAGAAAACTGTCCTGTGCCTTCTCTTTTGAGGCTACACACTTAGACATACACGCAACATGAAAGCTTTTCGACTTACAACGTGTTGTTTAGGAAAAACAAGATAATTTCGCACGATGCGGGATTTCCTTAAAACGTGATTTTCTGAAAAATTTTGACAAAAGAAAATTCTCCTTTTGGTTCTCTTTAGATGCTACATGTTAAGACGTACACGCCACAACAATTCTTTTCGAGATACAACGTGTAGTTTTGGAGATACAAGCTAATTTTGTACTATGCGTTATTTCTTCTCGTAAAGAGTTTCCAATGCGTACGTATATGTCTTTACTCTGCAAAACTGTATTTCCTTATGAAGTGGTATTCTTACATATCCTTTCGAGAGAAAACTGTCCTGTGCCTTCTCTTTTGAGGCTACACACTTAGACATACACGCAACATGAAAGCTTTTCGACTTACAACGTGTTGTTTAGGAAAAACAAGATAATTTCGCACGATGCGGGATTTCCTTAAAACGTGATTTTCTGAAAAATTTTGACGAAAGAAAATTCTCCTTTTGGTTCTCTTTAGATGCTACATGTTAAGACGTACACGCCACAACAATTCTTTTCGAGATACAACGTGTAGTTTTGGAGATACAAGCTAATTTTGTACTATGCGTTATTTCTTCTCGTAAAGAGTTTCCAATGCGTACGTATATGTCTTTACTCTGCAAAACTGTATTTCCTTATGAAGTGGTATTCTTACATATCCTTTCGAGAGAAAACTGTCCTGTGCCTTCTCTTTTGAGGCTACACACTTAGACATACACGCAACATGAAAGCTTTTCGACTTACAACGTGTTGTTTAGGAAAAACAAGATAATTTCGCACGATGCGGGATTTCCTTAAAACGTGATTTTCTGAAAAATTTTGACGAAAGAAAATTCTCCTTTTGGTTCCCTTTAGATGCTACATGTTAAGACGTACACGCCACAACAATTCTTTTCGAGATACAACGTGTAGTTTTGGAGATACAAGCTAATTTTGGACTATGCGTTATTTCTTCTCGTAAAGAGTTTCCAATGCGTACGTATATGTCTTTACTCTGCAAAACTGTATTTCCTTATGAAGTGGTATTCTTACATATCCTTTCGAGAGAAAACTGTCCTGTGCCTTCTCTTTTGAGGCTACACACTTAGACATACACGCAACATGAAAGCTTTTCGACTTACAACGTGTTGTTTAGGAAAAACAAGATAATTTCGCACGATGCGGGATTTCCTTAAAACGTGATTTTCTGAAAAATTTTGACGAAAGAAAATTCTCCTTTTGGTTCCCTTTAGATGCTACATGTTAAGACGTACACGCCACAACAATTCTTTTCGAGATACAACGTGTAGTTTTGGAGATACAAGCTAATTTTGTACTATGCGTTATTTCTTCTCGTAAAGAGTTTCCAATGCGTACGTATATGTCTTTACTCTGCAAAACTGTATTTCCTTATGAAGTGGTATTCTTACATATCCTTTCGAGAGAAAACTGTCCTGTGCCTTCTCTTTTGAGGCTACACACTTAGACATACACGCAACATGAAAGCTTTTCGACTTACAACGTGTTGTTTAGGAAAAACAAGATAATTTCGCACGATGCGGGATTTCCTTAAAACGTGATTTTCTGAAAAATTTTGACAAAAGAAAATTCTCCTTTTGGTTCTCTTTAGATGCTACATGTTAAGACGTACACGCCACAACAATTCTTTTCGAGATACAACGTGTAGTTTTGGAGATACAAGCTAATTTTGTACTATGCGTTATTTCTTCTCGTAAAGAGTTTCCAATGCGTACGTATATGTCTTTACTCTGCAAAACTGTATTTCCTTATGAAGTGGTATTCTTACATATCCTTTCGAGAGAAAACTGTCCTGTGCCTTCTCTTTTGAGGCTACACACTTAGACATACACGCAACATGAAAGCTTTTCGACTTACAACGTGTTGTTTAGGAAAAACAAGATAATTTCGCACGATGCGGGATTTCCTTAAAACGTGATTTTCTGAAAAATTTTGACGAAAGAAAATTCTCCTTTTGGTTCTCTTTAGATGCTACATGTTAAGACGTACACGCCACAACAATTCTTTTCGAGATACAACGTGTAGTTTTGGAGATACAAGCTAATTTTGTACTATGCGTTATTTCTTCTCGTAAAGAGTTTCCAATGCGTACGTATATGTCTTTACTCTGCAAAACTGTATTTCCTTATGAAGTGGTATTCTTACATATCCTTTCGAGAGAAAACTGTCCTGTGCCTTCTCTTTTGAGGCTACACACTTAGACATACACGCAACATGAAAGCTTTTCGACTTACAACGTGTTGTTTAGGAAAAACAAGATAATTTCGCACGATGCGGGATTTCCTTAAAACGTGATTTTCTGAAAAATTTTGACGAAAGAAAATTCTCCTTTTGGTTCCCTTTAGATGCTACATGTTAAGACGTACACGCCACAACAATTCTTTTCGAGATACAACGTGTAGTTTTGGAGATACAAGCTAATTTTGGACTATGCGTTATTTCTTCTCGTAAAGAGTTTCCAATGCGTACGTATATGTCTTTACTCTGCAAAACTGTATTTCCTTATGAAGTGGTATTCTTACATATCCTTTCGAGAGAAAACTGTCCTGTGCCTTCTCTTTTGAGGCTACACACTTAGACATACACGCAACATGAAAGCTTTTCGACTTACAACGTGTTGTTTAGGAAAAACAAGATAATTTCGCACGATGCGGGATTTCCTTAAAACGTGATTTTCTGAAAAATTTTGACGAAAGAAAATTCTCCTTTTGGTTCCCTTTAGATGCTACATGTTAAGACGTACACGCCACAACAATTCTTTTCGAGATACAACGTGTAGTTTTGGAGATACAAGCTAATTTTGTACTATGCGTTATTTCTTCTCGTAAAGAGTTTCCAATGCGTACGTATATGTCTTTACTCTGCAAAACTGTATTTCCTTATGAAGTGGTATTCTTACATATCCTTTCGAGAGAAAACTGTCCTGTGCCTTCTCTTTTGAGGCTACACACTTAGACATACACGCAACATGAAAGCTTTTCGACTTACAACGTGTTGTTTAGGAAAAACAAGATAATTTCGCACGATGCGGGATTTCCTTAAAACGTGATTTTCTGAAAAATTTTGACGAAAGAAAATTCTCCTTTTGGTTCCCTTTAGATGCTACATGTTAAGACGTACACGCCACAACAATTCTTTTCGAGATACAACGTGTAGTTTTGGAGATACAAGCTAATTTTGTACTATGCGTTATTTCTTCTCGTAAAGAGTTTCCAATGCGTACGTATATGTCTTTACTCTGCAAAACTGTATTTCCTTATGAAGTGGTATTCTTACATATCCTTTCGAGAGAAAACTGTCCTGTGCCTTCTCTTTTGAGGCTACACACTTAGACATACACGCAACATGAAAGCTTTTCGACTTACAACGTGTTGTTTAGGAAAAACAAGATAATTTCCCACGATGCGGGATTTCCTTAAAACGTGATTTTCTGAAAAATTTTGACGAAAGAAAATTCTCCTTTTGGTTCTCTTTAGATGCTACATGTTAAGACGTACACGCCACAACAATTCTTTTCGAGATACAACGTGTAGTTTTGGAGATACAAGCTAATTTTGTACTATGCGTTATTTCTTCTCGTAAAGAGTTTCCAATGCGTACGTATATGTCTTTACTCTGCAAAACTGTATTTCCTTATGAAGTGGTATTCTTACATATCCTTTCGAGAGAAAACTGTCCTGTGCCTTCTCTTTTGAGGCTACACACTTAGACATACACGCAACATGAAAGCTTTTCGACTTACAACGTGTTGTTTAGGAAAAACAAGATAATTTCGCACGATGCGGGATTTCCTTAAAACGTGATTTTCTGAAAAATTTT
The DNA here is from genome assembly GCF_947179515.1 of Apodemus sylvaticus. Classification (NCBI taxonomy): domain Eukaryota; kingdom Metazoa; phylum Chordata; class Mammalia; order Rodentia; family Muridae; genus Apodemus; species Apodemus sylvaticus. The sequence goes on from NW_026263195.1 coordinate 79,640, forward strand.
GACGAAAGAAAATTCTCCTTTTGGTTCCCTTTAGATGCTACATGTTAAGACGTACACGCCACAACAATTCTTTTCGAGATACAACGTGTAGTTTTGGAGATACAAGCTAATTTTGTACTATGCGTTATTTCTTCTCGTAAAGAGTTTCCAATGCGTACGTATATGTCTTTACTCTGCAAAACTGTATTTCCTTATGAAGTGGTATTCTTACATATCCTTTCGAGAGAAAACTGTCCTGTGCCTTCTCTTTTGAGGCTACACACTTAGACATACACGCAACATGAAAGCTTTTCGACTTACAACGTGTTGTTTAGGAAAAACAAGATAATTTCGCACGATGCGGGATTTCCTTAAAACGTGATTTTCTGAAAAATTTTGACGAAAGAAAATTCTCCTTTTGGTTCTCTTTAGATGCTACATGTTAAGACGTACACGCCACAACAATTCTTTTCGAGATACAACGTGTAGTTTTGGAGATACAAGCTAATTTTGTACTATGCGTTATTTCTTCTCGTAAAGAGTTTCCAATGCGTACGTATATGTCTTTACTCTGCAAAACTGTATTTCCTTATGAAGTGGTATTCTTACATATCCTTTCGAGAGAAAACTGTCCTGTGCCTTCTCTTTTGAGGCTACACACTTAGACATACACGCAACATGAAAGCTTTTCGACTTACAACGTGTTGTTTAGGAAAAACAAGATAATTTCGCACGATGCGGGATTTCTTTAAAACGTGATTTTCTGAAAAATTTTGACGAAAGAAAATTCTCCTTTTGGTTCTCTTTAGATGCTACATGTTAAGACGTACACGCCACAACAATTCTTTTCGAGATACAACGTGTAGTTTTGGAGATACAAGCTAATTTTGTACTATGCGTTATTTCTTCTCGTAAAGAGTTTCCAATGCTTACGCATATGTCTTTACTCTGCAAAACTGTATTTCCTTATGAAGTGGTATTCTTACATAACCTTTCGAGAGAAAACTGTCCTGTGCCTTCTCTTTTGAGGCTACACACTTAGACATACACGCAACATGAAAGCTTTTCGACTTACAACGTGTTGTTTAGGAAAAACAAGATAATTTCGCACGATGCGGGATTTCCTTAAAACGTGATTTTCTGAAAAATTTTGACGAAAGAAAATTCTCCTTTTGGTTCTCTTTAGATGCTACATGTTAAGACGTACACGCCACAACAATTCTTTTCGAGATACAACGTGTAGTTTTGGAGATACAAGCTAATTTTGTACTATGCGTTATTTCTTCTCGTAAAGAGTTTCCAATGCGTACGTATATGTCTTTACTCTGCAAAACTGTATTTCCTTATGAAGTGGTATTCTTACATATCCTTTCGAGAGAAAACTGTCCTGTGCCTTCTCTTTTGAGGCTACACACTTAGACATACACGCAACATGAAAGCTTTTCGACTTACAACGTGTTGTTTAGGAAAAACAAGATAATTTCGCACGATGCGGGATTTCCTTAAAACGTGATTTTCTGAAAAATTTTGACGAAAGAAAATTCTCCTTTTGGTTCCCTTTAGATGCTACATGTTAAGACGTACACGCCACAACAATTCTTTTCGAGATACAACGTGTAGTTTTGGAGATACAAGCTAATTTTGTACTATGCGTTATTTCTTCTCGTAAAGAGTTTCCAATGCGTACGTATATGTCTTTACTCTGCAAAACTGTATTTCCTTATGAAGTGGTATTCTTACATATCCTTTCGAGAGAAAACTGTCCTGTGCCTTCTCTTTTGAGGCTACACACTTAGACATACACGCAACATGAAAGCTTTTCGACTTACAACGTGTTGTTTAGGAAAAACAAGATAATTTCGCACGATGCGGGATTTCCTTAAAACGTGATTTTCTGAAAAATTTTGACGAAAAAAAATTCTCCTTTTGGTTCTCTTTAGATGCTACATGTTAAGACGTACACGCCACAACAATTCTTTTCGAGATACAACGTGTAGTTTTGGAGATACAAGCTAATTTTGTACTATGCGTTATTTCTTCTCGTAAAGAGTTTCCAATGCGTACGTATATGTCTTTACTCTGCAAAACTGTATTTCCTTATGAAGTGGTATTCTTACATATCCTTTCGAGAGAAAACTGTCCTGTGCCTTCTCTTTTGAGGCTACACACTTAGACATACACGCAACATGAAAGCTTTTCGACTTACAACGTGTTGTTTAGGAAAAACAAGATAATTTCGCACGATGCGGGATTTCCTTAAAACGTGATTTTCTGAAAAATTTTGACGAAAGAAAATTCTCCTTTTGGTTCCCTTTAGATGCTACATGTTAAGACGTACACGCCACAACAATTCTTTTCGAGATACAACGTGTAGTTTTGGAGATACAAGCTAATTTTGTACTATGCGTTATTTCTTCTCGTAAAGAGTTTCCAATGCGTACGTATATGTCTTTACTCTGCAAAACTGTATTTCCTTATGAAGTGGTATTCTTACATATCCTTTCGAGAGAAAACTGTCCTGTGCCTTCTCTTTTGAGGCTACACACTTAGACATACACGCAACATGAAAGCTTTTCGACTTACAACGTGTTGTTTAGGAAAAACAAGATAATTTCGCACGATGCGGGATTTCCTTAAAACGTGAATTTCTGAAAAATTTTGACGAAAGAAAATTCTCCTTTTGGTTCTCTTTAGATGCTACATGTTAAGACGTACACGCCACAACAATTCTTTTCGAGATACAACGTGTAGTTTTGGAGATACAAGCTAATTTTGTACTATGCGTTATTTCTTCTCGTAAAGAGTTTCCAATGCGTACGTATATGTCTTTACTCTGCAAAACTGTATTTCCTTATGAAGTGGTATTCTTACATATCCTTTCGAGAGAAAACTGTCCTGTGCCTTCTCTTTTGAGGCTACACACTTAGACATACACGCAACATGAAAGCTTTTCGACTTACAACGTGTTGTTTAGGAAAAAAAAGATAATTTCGCACGATGCGGGATTTCCTTAAAACGTGATTTTCTGAAAAATTTTGACGAAAGAAAATTCTCCTTTTGGTTCCCTTTAGATGCTACATGTTAAGACGTACACGCCACAACAATTCTTTTCGAGATACAACGTGTAGTTTTGGAGATACAAGCTAATTTTGTACTATGCGTTATTTCTTCTCGTAAAGAGTTTCCAATGCGTACGTATATGTCTTTACTCTGCAAAACTGTATTTCCTTATGAAGTGGTATTCTTACATATCCTTTCGAGAGAAAACTGTCCTGTGCCTTCTCTTTTGAGGCTACACACTTAGACATACACGCAACATGAAAGCTTTTCGACTTACAACGTGTTGTTTAGGAAAAACAAGATAATTTCCCACGATGCGGGATTTCCTTAAAACGTGATTTTCTGAAAAATTTTGACGAAAGAAAATTCTCCTTTTGGTTCTCTTTAGATGCTACATGTTAAGACGTACACGCCACAACAATTCTTTTCGAGATACAACGTGTAGTTTTGGAGATACAAGCTAATTTTGTACTATGCGTTATTTCTTCTCGTAAAGAGTTTCCAATGCGTACGTATATGTCTTTACTCTGCAAAACTGTATTTCCTTATGAAGTGGTATTCTTACATATCCTTTCGAGAGAAAACTGTCCTGTGCCTTCTCTTTTGAGGCTACACACTTAGACATACACGCAACATGAAAGCTTTTCGACTTACAACGTGTTGTTTAGGAAAAACAAGATAATTTCGCACGATGCGGGATTTCCTTAAAACGTGATTTTCTGAAAAATTTTGACGAAAGAAAATTCTCCTTTTGGTTCCCTTTAGATGCTACATGTTAAGACGTACACGCCACAACAATTCTTTTCGAGATACAACGTGTAGTTTTGGAGATACAAGCTAATTTTGTACTATGCGTTATTTCTTCTCGTAAAGAGTTTCCAATGCGTACGTATATGTCTTTACTCTGCAAAACTGTATTTCCTTATGAAGTGGTATTCTTACATATCCTTTCGAGAGAAAACTGTCCTGTGCCTTCTCTTTTGAGGCTACACACTTAGACATACACGCAACATGAAAGCTTTTCGACTTACAACGTGTTGTTTAGGAAAAACAAGATAATTTCGCACGATGCGGGATTTCCTTAAAACGTGATTTTCTGAAAAATTTTGACGAAAGAAAATTCTCCTTTTGGTTCTCTTTAGATGCTACATGTTAAGACGTACACGCCACAACAATTCTTTTCGAGATACAACGTGTAGTTTTGGAGATACAAGCTAATTTTGTACTATGCGTTATTTCTTCTCGTAAAGAGTTTCCAATGCGTACGTATATGTCTTTACTCTGCAAAACTGTATTTCCTTATGAAGTGGTATTCTTACATATCCTTTCGAGAGAAAACTGTCCTGTGCCTTCTCTTTTGAGGCTACACACTTAGACATACACGCAACATGAAAGCTTTTCGACTTACAACGTGTTGTTTAGGAAAAACAAGATAATTTCGCACGATGCGGGATTTCTTTAAAACGTGATTTTCTGAAAAATTTTGACGAAAGAAAATTCTCCTTTTGGTTCTCTTTAGATGCTACATGTTAAGACGTACACGCCACAACAATTCTTTTCGAGATACAACGTGTAGTTTTGGAGATACAAGCTAATTTTGTACTATGCGTTATTTCTTCTCGTAAAGAGTTTCCAATGCTTACGCATATGTCTTTACTCTGCAAAACTGTATTTCCTTATGAAGTGGTATTCTTACATAACCTTTCGAGAGAAAACTGTCCTGTGCCTTCTCTTTTGAGGCTACACACTTAGACATACACGCAACATGAAAGCTTTTCGACTTACAACGTGTTGTTTAGGAAAAACAAGATAATTTCGCACGATGCGGGATTTCCTTAAAACGTGATTTTCTGAAAAATTTTGACGAAAGAAAATTCTCCTTTTGGTTCTCTTTAGATGCTACATGTTAAGACGTACACGCCACAACAATTCTTTTCGAGATACAACGTGTAGTTTTGGAGATACAAGCTAATTTTGTACTATGCGTTATTTCTTCTCGTAAAGAGTTTCCAATGCGTACGTATATGTCTTTACTCTGCAAAACTGTATTTCCTTATGAAGTGGTATTCTTACATATCCTTTCGAGAGAAAACTGTCCTGTGCCTTCTCTTTTGAGGCTACACACTTAGACATACACGCAACATGAAAGCTTTTCGACTTACAACGTGTTGTTTAGGAAAAACAAGATAATTTCGCACGATGCGGGATTTCCTTAAAACGTGATTTTCTGAAAAATTTTGACGAAAGAAAATTCTCCTTTTGGTTCCCTTTAGATGCTACATGTTAAGACGTACACGCCACAACAATTCTTTTCGAGATACAACGTGTAGTTTTGGAGATACAAGCTAATTTTGTACTATGCGTTATTTCTTCTCGTAAAGAGTTTCCAATGCGTACGTATATGTCTTTACTCTGCAAAACTGTATTTCCTTATGAAGTGGTATTCTTACATATCCTTTCGAGAGAAAACTGTCCTGTGCCTTCTCTTTTGAGGCTACACACTTAGACATACACGCAACATGAAAGCTTTTCGACTTACAACGTGTTGTTTAGGAAAAACAAGATAATTTCGCACGATGCGGGATTTCCTTAAAACGTGATTTTCTGAAAAATTTTGACGAAAAAAAATTCTCCTTTTGGTTCTCTTTAGATGCTACATGTTAAGACGTACACGCCACAACAATTCTTTTCGAGATACAACGTGTAGTTTTGGAGATACAAGCTAATTTTGTACTATGCGTTATTTCTTCTCGTAAAGAGTTTCCAATGCGTACGTATATGTCTTTACTCTGCAAAACTGTATTTCCTTATGAAGTGGTATTCTTACATATCCTTTCGAGAGAAAACTGTCCTGTGCCTTCTCTTTTGAGGCTACACACTTAGACATACACGCAACATGAAAGCTTTTCGACTTACAACGTGTTGTTTAGGAAAAACAAGATAATTTCGCACGATGCGGGATTTCCTTAAAACGTGATTTTCTGAAAAATTTTGACGAAAGAAAATTCTCCTTTTGGTTCCCTTTAGATGCTACATGTTAAGACGTACACGCCACAACAATTCTTTTCGAGATACAACGTGTAGTTTTGGAGATACAAGCTAATTTTGGACTATGCGTTATTTCTTCTCGTAAAGAGTTTCCAATGCGTACGTATATGTCTTTACTCTGCAAAACTGTATTTCCTTATGAAGTGGTATTCTTACATATCCTTTCGAGAGAAAACTGTCCTGTGCCTTCTCTTTTGAGGCTACACACTTAGACATACACGCAACATGAAAGCTTTTCGACTTACAACGTGTTGTTTAGGAAAAACAAGATAATTTCGCACGATGCGGGATTTCCTTAAAACGTGATTTTCTGAAAAATTTTGACGAAAGAAAATTCTCCTTTTGGTTCCCTTTAGATGCTACATGTTAAGACGTACACGCCACAACAATTCTTTTCGAGATACAACGTGTAGTTTTGGAGATACAAGCTAATTTTGTACTATGCGTTATTTCTTCTCGTAAAGAGTTTCCAATGCGTACGTATATGTCTTTACTCTGCAAAACTGTATTTCCTTATGAAGTGGTATTCTTACATATCCTTTCGAGAGAAAACTGTCCTGTGCCTTCTCTTTTGAGGCTACACACTTAGACATACACGCAACATGAAAGCTTTTCGACTTACAACGTGTTGTTTAGGAAAAACAAGATAATTTCGCACGATGCGGGATTTCCTTAAAACGTGATTTTCTGAAAAATTTTGACGAAAGAAAATTCTCCTTTTGGTTCTCTTTAGATGCTACATGTTAAGACGTACACGCCACAACAATTCTTTTCGAGATACAACGTGTAGTTTTGGAGATACAAGCTAATTTTGTACTATGCGTTATTTCTTCTCGTAAAGAGTTTCCAATGCGTACGTATATGTCTTTACTCTGCAAAACTGTATTTCCTTATGAAGTGGTATTCTTACATATCCTTTCGAGAGAAAACTGTCCTGTGCCTTCTCTTTTGAGGCTACACACTTAGACATACACGCAACATGAAAGCTTTTCGACTTACAACGTGTTGTTTAGGAAAAACAAGATAATTTCGCACGATGCGGGATTTCTTTAAAACGTGATTTTCTGAAAAATTTTGACGAAAGAAAATTCTCCTTTTGGTTCTCTTTAGATGCTACATGTTAAGACGTACACGCCACAACAATTCTTTTCGAGATACAACGTGTAGTTTTGGAGATACAAGCTAATTTTGTACTATGCGTTATTTCTTCTCGTAAAGAGTTTCCAATGCTTACGCATATGTCTTTACTCTGCAAAACTGTATTTCCTTATGAAGTGGTATTCTTACATAACCTTTCGAGAGAAAACTGTCCTGTGCCTTCTCTTTTGAGGCTACACACTTAGACATACACGCAACATGAAAGCTTTTCGACTTACAACGTGTTGTTTAGGAAAAACAAGATAATTTCGCACGATGCGGGATTTCCTTAAAACGTGATTTTCTGAAAAATTTTGACGAAAGAAAATTCTCCTTTTGGTTCTCTTTAGATGCTACATGTTAAGACGTACACGCCACAACAATTCTTTTCGAGATACAACGTGTAGTTTTGGAGATACAAGCTAATTTTGTACTATGCGTTATTTCTTCTCGTAAAGAGTTTCCAATGCGTACGTATATGTCTTTACTCTGCAAAACTGTATTTCCTTATGAAGTGGTATTCTTACATATCCTTTCGAGAGAAAACTGTCCTGTGCCTTCTCTTTTGAGGCTACACACTTAGACATACACGCAACATGAAAGCTTTTCGACTTACAACGTGTTGTTTAGGAAAAACAAGATAATTTCGCACGATGCGGGATTTCCTTAAAACGTGATTTTCTGAAAAATTTTGACGAAAGAAAATTCTCCTTTTGGTTCCCTTTAGATGCTACATGTTAAGACGTACACGCCACAACAATTCTTTTCGAGATACAACGTGTAGTTTTGGAGATACAAGCTAATTTTGTACTATGCGTTATTTCTTCTCGTAAAGAGTTTCCAATGCGTACGTATATGTCTTTACTCTGCAAAACTGTATTTCCTTATGAAGTGGTATTCTTACATATCCTTTCGAGAGAAAACTGTCCTGTGCCTTCTCTTTTGAGGCTACACACTTAGACATACACGCAACATGAAAGCTTTTCGACTTACAACGTGTTGTTTAGGAAAAACAAGATAATTTCGCACGATGCGGGATTTCCTTAAAACGTGATTTTCTGAAAAATTTTGACGAAAAAAAATTCTCCTTTTGGTTCTCTTTAGATGCTACATGTTAAGACGTACACGCCACAACAATTCTTTTCGAGATACAACGTGTAGTTTTGGAGATACAAGCTAATTTTGTACTATGCGTTATTTCTTCTCGTAAAGAGTTTCCAATGCGTACGTATATGTCTTTACTCTGCAAAACTGTATTTCCTTATGAAGTGGTATTCTTACATATCCTTTCGAGAGAAAACTGTCCTGTGCCTTCTCTTTTGAGGCTACACACTTAGACATACACGCAACATGAAAGCTTTTCGACTTACAACGTGTTGTTTAGGAAAAACAAGATAATTTCGCACGATGCGGGATTTCCTTAAAACGTGATTTTCTGAAAAATTTTGACGAAAGAAAATTCTCCTTTTGGTTCCCTTTAGATGCTACATGTTAAGACGTACACGCCACAACAATTCTTTTCGAGATACAACGTGTAGTTTTGGAGATACAAGCTAATTTTGGACTATGCGTTATTTCTTCTCGTAAAGAGTTTCCAATGCGTACGTATATGTCTTTACTCTGCAAAACTGTATTTCCTTATGAAGTGGTATTCTTACATATCCTTTCGAGAGAAAACTGTCCTGTGCCTTCTCTTTTGAGGCTACACACTTAGACATACACGCAACATGAAAGCTTTTCGACTTACAACGTGTTGTTTAGGAAAAACAAGATAATTTCGCACGATGCGGGATTTCCTTAAAACGTGAATTTCTGAAAAATTTTGACGAAAGAAAATTCTCCTTTTGGTTCTCTTTAGATGCTACATGTTAAGACGTACACGCCACAACAATTCTTTTCGAGATACAACGTGTAGTTTTGGAGATACAAGCTAATTTTGTACTATGCGTTATTTCTTCTCGTAAAGAGTTTCCAATGCGTACGTATATGTCTTTACTCTGCAAAACTGTATTTCCTTATGAAGTGGTATTCTTACATATCCTTTCGAGAGAAAACTGTCCTGTGCCTTCTCTTTTGAGGCTACACACTTAGACATACACGCAACATGAAAGCTTTTCGACTTACAACGTGTTGTTTAGGAAAAACAAGATAATTTCGCACGATGCGGGATTTCCTTAAAACGTGATTTTCTGAAAAATTTTGACGAAAGAAAATTCTCCTTTTGGTTCCCTTTAGATGCTACATGTTAAGACGTACACGCCACAACAATTCTTTTCGAGATACAACGTGTAGTTTTGGAGATACAAGCTAATTTTGTACTATGCGTTATTTCTTCTCGTAAAGAGTTTCCAATGCGTACGTATATGTCTTTACTCTGCAAAACTGTATTTCCTTATGAAGTGGTATTCTTACATATCCTTTCGAGAGAAAACTGTCCTGTGCCTTCTCTTTTGAGGCTACACACTTAGACATACACGCAACATGAAAGCTTTTCGACTTACAACGTGTTGTTTAGGAAAAACAAGATAATTTCGCACGATGCGGGATTTCCTTAAAACGTGATTTTCTGAAAAATTTTGACGAAAGAAAATTCTCCTTTTGGTTCTCTTTAGATGCTACATGTTAAGACGTACACGCCACAACAATTCTTTTCGAGATACAACGTGTAGTTTTGGAGATACAAGCTAATTTTGTACTATGCGTTATTTCTTCTCCTAAAGAGTTTCCAATGCGTACGTATATGTCTTTACTCTGCAAAACTGTATTTCCTTATGAAGTGGTATTCTTACATATCCTTTCGAGAGAAAACTGTCCTGTGCCTTCTCTTTTGAGGCTACACACTTAGACATACACGCAACATGAAAGCTTTTCGACTTACAACGTGTTGTTTAGGAAAAACAAGATAATTTCGCACGATGCGGGATTTCCTTAAAACGTGATTTTCTGAAAAATTTTGACGAAAGAAAATTCTCCTTTTGGTTCCCTTGAGATGCTACATGTTAAGACGTACACGCCACAACAATTCTTTTCGAGATACAACGTGTAGTTTTGGAGATACAAGCTAATTTTGTACTATGCGTTATTTCTTCTCGTAAAGAGTTTCCAATGCGTACGTATATGTCTTTACTCTGCAAAACTGTATTTCCTTATGAAGTGGTATTCTTACATATCCTTTCGAGAGAAAACTGTCCTGTGCCTTCTCTTTTGAGGCTACACACTTAGACATACACGCAACATGAAAGCTTTTCGACTTACAACGTGTTGTTTAGGAAAAACAAGATAATTTCGCACGATGCGGGATTTCCTTAAAACGTGATTTTCTGAAAAATTTTGACGAAAGAAAATTCTCCTTTTGGTTCTCTTTAGATGCTACATGTTAAGACGTACACGCCACAACAATTCTTTTCGAGATACAACGTGTAGTTTTGGAGATACAAGCTAATTTTGTACTATGCATTATTTCTTCTCGTAAAGAGTTTCCAATGCTTACGCATATGCTTTACTCTGCAAAACTGTATTTCCTTATGAAGTGGTATTCTTACATAACCTTTCGAGAGAAAACTGTCCTGTGCCTTCTCTTTTGAGGCTACACACTTAGACATACACGCAACATGAAAGCTTTTCGACTTACAACGTGTTGTTTAGGAAAAACAAGATAATTTCGCACGATGCGGGATTTCCTTAAAACGTGATTTTCTGAAAAATTTTGACGAAAGAAAATTCTCCTTTTGGTTCTCTTTAGATGCTACATGTTAAGACGTACACGCCACAACAATTCTTTTCGAGATACAACGTGTAGTTTTGGAGATACAAGCTAATTTTGTACTATGCGTTATTTCTTCTCGTAAAGAGTTTCCAATGCGTACGTATATGTCTTTACTCTGCAAAACTGTATTTCCTTATGAAGTGGTATTCTTACATATCCTTTCGAGAGAAAACTGTCCTGTGCCTTCTCTTTTGAGGCTACACACTTAGACATACACGCAACATGAAAGCTTTTCGACTTACAACGTGTTGTTTAGGAAAAACAAGATAATTTCGCACGATGCGGGATTTCCTTAAAACGTGATTTTCTGAAAAATTTTGACGAAAGAAAATTCTCCTTTTGGTTCCCTTTAGATGCTACATGTTAAGACGTACACGCCACAACAATTCTTTTCGAGATACAACGTGTAGTTTTGGAGACACAAGCTAATTTTGTACTATGCGTTATTTCTTCTCGTAAAGAGTTTCCAATGCGTACGTATATGTCTTTACTCTGCAAAACTGTATTTCCTTATGAAGTGGTATTCTTACATATCCTTTCGAGAGAAAACTGTCCTGTGCCTTCTCTTTTGAGGCTACACACTTAGACATACACGCAACATGAAAGCTTTTCGACTTACAACGTGTTGTTTAGGAAAAACAAGATAATTTCGCACGATGCGGGATTTCCTTAAAACGTGATTTTCTGAAAAATTTTGACGAAAAAAAATTCTCCTTTTGGTTCTCTTTAGATGCTACATGTTAAGACGTACACGCCACAACAATTCTTTTCGAGATACAACGTGTAGTTTTGGAGATACAAGCTAATTTTGTACTATGCGTTATTTCTTCTCGTAAAGAGTTTCCAATGCGTACGTATATGTCTTTACTCTGCAAAACTGTATTTCCTTATGAAGTGGTATTCTTACATATCCTTTCGAGAGAAAACTGTCCTGTGCCTTCTCTTTTGAGGCTACACACTTAGACATACACGCAACATGAAAGCTTTTCGACTTACAACGTGTTGTTTAGGAAAAACAAGATAATTTCGCACGATGCGGGATTTCCTTAAAACGTGATTTTCTGAAAAATTTTGACGAAAGAAAATTCTCCTTTTGGTTCCCTTTAGATGCTACATGTTAAGACGTACACGCCACAACAATTCTTTTCGAGATACAACGTGTAGTTTTGGAGATACAAGCTAATTTTGTACTATGCGTTATTTCTTCTCGTAAAGAGTTTCCAATGCGTACGTATATGTCTTTACTCTGCAAAACTGTATTTCCTTATGAAGTGGTATTCTTACATATCCTTTCGAGAGAAAACTGTCCTGTGCCTTCTCTTTTGAGGCTACACACTTAGACATACACGCAACATGAAAGCTTTTCGACTTACAACGTGTTGTTTAGGAAAAACAAGATAATTTCGCACGATGCGGGATTTCCTTAAAACGTGAATTTCTGAAAAATTTTGACGAAAGAAAATTCTCCTTTTGGTTCTCTTTAGATGCTACATGTTAAGACGTACACGCCACAACAATTCTTTTCGAGATACAACGTGTAGTTTTGGAGATACAAGCTAATTTTGTACTATGCGTTATTTCTTCTCGTAAAGAGTTTCCAATGCGTACGTATATGTCTTTACTCTGCAAAACTGTATTTCCTTATGAAGTGGTATTCTTACATATCCTTTCGAGAGAAAACTGTCCTGTGCCTTCTCTTTTGAGGCTACACACTTAGACATACACGCAACATGAAAGCTTTTCGACTTACAACGTGTTGTTTAGGAAAAACAAGATAATTTCGCACGATGCGGGATTTCCTTAAAACGTGATTTTCTGAAAAATTTTGACGAAAGAAAATTCTCCTTTTGGTTCCCTTTAGATGCTACATGTTAAGACGTACACGCCACAACAATTCTTTTCGAGATACAACGTGTAGTTTTGGAGATACAAGCTAATTTTGTACTATGCGTTATTTCTTCTCGTAAAGAGTTTCCAATGCGTACGTATATGTCTTTACTCTGCAAAACTGTATTTCCTTATGAAGTGGTATTCTTACATATCCTTTCGAGAGAAAACTGTCCTGTGCCTTCTCTTTTGAGGCTACACACTTAGACATACACGCAACATGAAAGCTTTTCGACTTACAACGTGTTGTTTAGGAAAAACAAGATAATTTCGCACGATGCGGGATTTCCTTAAAACGTGATTTTCTGAAAAATTTTGACGAAAGAAAATTCTCCTTTTGGTTCTCTTTAGATGCTACATGTTAAGACGTACACGCCACAACAATTCTTTTCGAGATACAACGTGTAGTTTTGGAGATACAAGCTAATTTTGTACTATGCGTTATTTCTTCTCCTAAAGAGTTTCCAATGCGTACGTATATGTCTTTACTCTGCAAAACTGTATTTCCTTATGAAGTGGTATTCTTACATATCCTTTCGAGAGAAAACTGTCCTGTGCCTTCTCTTTTGAGGCTACACACTTAGACATACACGCAACATGAAAGCTTTTCGACTTACAACGTGTTGTTTAGGAAAAACAAGATAATTTCGCACGATGCGGGATTTCCTTAAAACGTGATTTTCTGAAAAATTTTGACGAAAGAAAATTCTCCTTTTGGTTCCCTTTAGATGCTACATGTTAAGACGTACACGCCACAACAATTCTTTTCGAGATACAACGTGTAGTTTTGGAGATACAAGCTAATTTTGTACTATGCGTTATTTCTTCTCGTAAAGAGTTTCCAATGCGTACGTATATGTCTTTACTCTGCAAAACTGTATTTCCTTATGAAGTGGTATTCTTACATATCCTTTCGAGAGAAAACTGTCCTGTGCCTTCTCTTTTGAGGCTACACACTTAGACATACACGCAACATGAAAGCTTTTCGACTTACAACGTGTTGTTTAGGAAAAACAAGATAATTTCGCACGATGCGGGATTTCCTTAAAACGTGATTTTCTGAAAAATTTTGACGAAAGAAAATTCTCCTTTTGGTTCTCTTTAGATGCTACATGTTAAGACGTACACGCCACAACAATTCTTTTCGAGATACAACGTGTAGTTTTGGAGATACAAGCTAATTTTGTACTATGCGTTATTTCTTCTCGTAAAGAGTTTCCAATGCGTACGTATATGTCTTTACTCTGCAAAACTGTATTTCCTTATGAAGTGGTATTCTTACATATCCTTTCGAGAGAAAACTGTCCTGTGCCTTCTCTTTTGAGGCTACACACTTAGACATACACGCAACATGAAAGCTTTTCGACTTACAACGTGTTGTTTAGGAAAAACAAGATAATTTCGCACGATGCGGGATTTCCTTAAAACGTGATTTTCTGAAAAATTTTGACGAAAGAAAATTCTCCTTTTGGTTCTCTTTAGATGCTACATGTTAAGACGTACACGCCACAACAATTCTTTTCGAGATACAACGTGTAGTTTTGGAGATACAAGCTAATTTTGTACTATGCGTTATTTCTTCTCGTAAAGAGTTTCCAATGCGTACGTATATGTCTTTACTCTGCAAAACTGTATTTCCTTATGAAGTGGTATTCTTACATATCCTTTCGAGAGAAAACTGTCCTGTGCCTTCTCTTTTGAGGCTACACACTTAGACATACACGCAACATGAAAGCTTTTCGACTTACAACGTGTTGTTTAGGAAAAACAAGATAATTTCGCACGATGCGGGATTTCCTTAAAACGTGATTTTCTGAAAAATTTTGACGAAAGAAAATTCTCCTTTTGGTTCTCTTTAGATGCTACATGTTAAGACGTACACGCCACAACAATTCTTTTCGAGATACAACGTGTAGTTTTGGAGATACAAGCTAATTTTGTACTATGCGTTATTTCTTCTCGTAAAGAGTTTCCAATGCGTACGTATATGTCTTTACTCTGCAAAACTGTATTTCCTTATGAAGTGGTATTCTTACATATCCTTTCGAGAGAAAACTGTCCTGTGCCTTCTCTTTTGAGGCTACACACTTAGACATACACGCAACATGAAAGCTTTTCGACTTACAACGTGTTGTTTAGGAAAAACAAGATAATTTCGCACGATGCGGGATTTCCTTAAAACGTGATTTTCTGAAAAATTTTGACGAAAGAAAATTCTCCTTTTGGTTCCCTTTAGATGCTACATGTTAAGACGTACACGCCACAACAATTCTTTTCGAGATACAACGTGTAGTTTTGGAGATACAAGCTAATTTTGTACTATGCGTTATTTCTTCTCATAAAGAGTTTCCAATGCGTACGTATATGTCTTTACTCTGCAAAACTGTATTTCCTTATGAAGTGGTATTCTTACATATCCTTTCGAGAGAAAACTGTCCTGTGCCTTCTCTTTTGAGGCTACACACTTAGACATACACGCAACATGAAAGCTTTTCGACTTACAACGTGTTGTTTAGGAAAAACAAGATAATTTCGCACGATGCGGGATTTCCTTAAAACGTGATTTTCTGAAAAATTTTGACGAAAGAAAATTCTCCTTTTGGTTCCCTTTAGATGCTACATGTTAAGACGTACACGCCACAACAATTCTTTTCGAGATACAACGTGTAGTTTTGGAGATACAAGCTAATTTTGTACTATGCGTTATTTCTTCTCGTAAAGAGTTTCCAATGCGTACGTATATGTCTTTACTCTGCAAAACTGTATTTCCTTATGAAGTGGTATTCTTACATATCCTTTCGAGAGAAAACTGTCCTGTGCCTTCTCTTTTGAGGCTACACACTTAGACATACACGCAACATGAAAGCTTTTCGACTTACAACGTGTTGTTTAGGAAAAACAAGATAATTTCGCACGATGCGGGATTTCCTAAAAACGTGATTTTCTGAAAAATTTTGACGAAAGAAAATTCTCCTTTTGGTTCTCTTTAGATGCTACATGTTAAGACGTACACGCCACAACAATTCTTTTCGAGATACAACGTGTAGTTTTGGAGATACAAGCTAATTTTGTACTATGCGTTATTTCTTCTCGTAAAGAGTTTCCAATGCGTACGTATATGTCTTTACTCTGCAAAACTGTATTTCCTTATGAAGTGGTATTCTTACATATCCTTTCGAGAGAAAACTGTCCTGTGCCTTCTCTTTTGAGGCTACACACTTAGACATACACGCAACATGAAAGCTTTTCGACTTACAACGTGTTGTTTAGGAAAAACAAGATAATTTCGCACGATGCGGGATTTCCTAAAAACGTGATTTTCTGAAAAATTTTGACGAAAGAAAATTCTCCTTTTGGTTCTCTTTAGATGCTACATGTTAAGACGTACACGCCACAACAATTCTTTTCGAGATACAACGTGTAGTTTTGGAGATACAAGCTAATTTTGTACTATGCGTTATTTCTTCTCGTAAAGAGTTTCCAATGCGTACGTATATGTCTTTACTCTGCAAAACTGTATTTCCTTATGAAGTGGTATTCTTACATATCCTTTCGAGAGAAAACTGTCCTGTGCCTTCTCTTTTGAGGCTACACACTTAGACATACACGCAACATGAAAGCTTTTCGACTTACAACGTGTTGTTTAGGAAAAACAAGATAATTTCGCATGATGCGGGATTTCCTTAAAACGTGATTTTCTGAAAAATTTTGACGAAAGAAAATTCGCCTTTTGGTTCTCTTTAGATGCTACAAGTTAAGACGTACACGCCACAACAATTCTTTTCGAGATACAACGTGTAGTTTTGGAGATACAAGCTAATTTTGTACTATGCGTTATTTCTTCTCGTAAAGAGTTTCCAATGCGTACGTATGTCTTTACTCTGCAAAACTGTATTTCCTTATGAAGTGGTATTCTTACATATCCTTTCGAGAGAAAACTGTCCTGTGCCTTCTCTTTTGAGGCTACACACTTAGACATACACGCAACATGAAAGCTTTTCGACTTACAACGTGTTGTTTAGGAAAAACAAGATAATTTCGCACGATGCGGGATTTCCTTAAAACGTGATTTTCTGAAAAATTTTGACGAAAGAAAATTCTCCTTTTGGTTCCCTTTAGATGCTACATGTTAAGACGTACACGCCACAACAATTCTTTTCGAGATACAACGTGTAGTTTTGGAGATACAAGCTAATTTTGTACTATGCGTTATTTCTTCTCGTAAAGAGTTTCCAATGCGTACGTATATGTCTTTACTCTGCAAAACTGTATTTCCTTATGAAGTGGTATTCTTACATATCCTTTCGAGAGAAAACTGTCCTGTGCCTTCTCTTTTGAGGCCACACACTTAGACATACACGCAACATGAAAGCTTTTCGACTTACAACGTGTTGTTTAGGAAAAACAAGATAATTTCGCACGATGCGGGATTTCCTTAAAACGTGATTTTCTGAAAAATTTTGACGAAAGAAAATTCTCCTTTTGGTTCTCTTTAGATGCTACATGTTAAGACGTACACGCCACAACAATTCTTTTCGAGATACAACGTGTAGTTTTGGAGATACAAGCTAATTTTGTACTATGCGTTATTTCTTCTCGTAAAGAGTTTCCAATGCGTACGTATATGTCTTTACTCTGCAAAACTGTATTTCCTTATGAAGTGGTATTCTTACATATCCTTTCGAGAGAAAACTGTCCTGTGCCTTCTCTTTTGAGGCTACACACTTAGACATACACGCAACATGAAAGCTTTTCGACTTACAACGTGTTGTTTAGGAAAAACAAGATAATTTCGCACGATGCGGGATTTCCTTAAAACGTGATTTTCTGAAAAATTTTGACGAAAGAAAATTCTCCTTTTGGTTCCCTTTAGATGCTACATGTTAAGACGTACACGCCACAACAATTCTTTTCGAGATACAACGTGTAGTTTTGGAGATACAAGCTAATTTTGTACTATGCGTTATTTCTTCTCGTAAAGAGTTTCCAATGCGTACGTATATGTCTTTACTCTGCAAAACTGTATTTCCTTATGAAGTGGTATTCTTACATATCCTTTCGAGAGAAAACTGTCCTGTGCCTTCTCTTTTGAGGCTACACACTTAGACATACACGCAACATGAAAGCTTTTCGACTTACAACGTGTTGTTTAGGAAAAACAAGATAATTTCGCACGATGCGGGATTTCCTTAAAACGTGATTTTCTGAAAAATTTTGACGAAAGAAAATTCTCCTTTTGGTTCTCTTTAGATGCTACATGTTAAGACGTACACGCCACAACAATTCTTTTCGAGATACAACGTGTAGTTTTGGAGATACAAGCTAATTTTGTACTATGCGTTATTTCTTCTCGTAAAGAGTTTCCAATGCGTACGTATATGTCTTTACTCTGCAAAACTGTATTTCCTTATGAAGTGGTATTCTTACATATCCTTTCGAGAGAAAACTGTCCTGTGCCTTCTCTTTTGAGGCTACACACTTAGACATACACGCAACATGAAAGCTTTTCGACTTACAACGTGTTGTTTAGGAAAAACAAGATAATTTCGCACGATGCGGGATTTCCTTAAAACGTGATTTTCTGAAAAATTTTGACGAAAGAAAATTCGCCTTTTGGTTCTCTTTAGATGCTACAAGTTAAGACGTACACGCCACAACAATTCTTTTCGAGATACAACGTGTAGTTTTGGAGATACAAGCTAATTTTGTACTATGCGTTATTTCTTCTCGTAAAGAGTTTCCAATGCGTACGTATGTCTTTACTCTGCAAAACTGTATTTCCTTATGAAGTGGTATTCTTACATATCCTTTCGAGAGAAAACTGTCCTGTGCCTTCTCTTTTGAGGCTACACACTTAGACATACACGCAACATGAAAGCTTTTCGACTTACAACGTGTTGTTTAGGAAAAACAAGATAATTTCGCACGATGCGGGATTTCCTTAAAACGTGATTTTCTGAAAAATTTTGACGAAAGAAAATTCTCCTTTTGGTTCCCTTTAGATGCTACATGTTAAGACGTACACGCCACAACAATTCTTTTCGAGATACAACGTGTAGTTTTGGAGATACAAGCTAATTTTGTACTATGCGTTATTTCTTCTCGTAAAGAGTTTCCAATGCGTACGTATATGTCTTTACTCTGCAAAACTGTATTTCCTTATGAAGTGGTATTCTTACATATCCTTTCGAGAGAAAACTGTCCTGTGCCTTCTCTTTTGAGGCTACACACTTAGACATACACGCAACATGAAAGCTTTTCGACTTACAACGTGTTGTTTAGGAAAAACAAGATAATTTCGCACGATGCGGGATTTCCTTAAAACGTGATTTTCTGAAAAATTTTGACGAAAGAAAATTCTCCTTTTGGTTCTCTTTAGATGCTACATGTTAAGACGTACACGCCACAACAATTCTTTTCGAGATACAACGTGTAGTTTTGGAGATACAAGCTAATTTTGTACTATGCGTTATTTCTTCTCGTAAAGAGTTTCCAATGCGTACGTATATGTCTTTACTCTGCAAAACTGTATTTCCTTATGAAGTGGTATTCTTACATATCCTTTCGAGAGAAAACTGTCCTGTGCCTTCTCTTTTGAGGCTACACACTTAGACATACACGCAACATGAAAGCTTTTCGACTTACAACGTGTTGTTTAGGAAAAACAAGATAATTTCGCACGATGCGGGATTTCCTTAAAACGTGATTTTCTGAAAAATTTTGACGAAAGAAAATTCTCCTTTTGGTTCCCTTTAGATGCTACATGTTAAGACGTACACGCCACAACAATTCTTTTCGAGATACAACGTGTAGTTTTGGAGATACAAGCTAATTTTGTACTATGCGTTATTTCTTCTCGTAAAGAGTTTCCAATGCGTACGTATATGTCTTTACTCTGCAAAACTGTATTTCCTTATGAAGTGGTATTCTTACATATCCTTTCGAGAGAAAACTGTCCTGTGCCTTCTCTTTTGAGGCTACACACTTAGACATACACGCAACATGAAAGCTTTTCGACTTACAACGTGTTGTTTAGGAAAAACAAGATAATTTCGCACGATGCGGGATTTCCTAAAAACGTGATTTTCTGAAAAATTTTGACGAAAGAAAATTCTCCTTTTGGTTCTCTTTAGATGCTACATGTTAAGACGTACACGCCACAACAATTCTTTTCGAGATACAACGTGTAGTTTTGGAGATACAAGCTAATTTTGTACTATGCGTTATTTCTTCTCGTAAAGAGTTTCCAATGCGTACGTATATGTCTTTACTCTGCAAAACTGTATTTCCTTATGAAGTGGTATTCTTACATATCCTTTCGAGAGAAAACTGTCCTGTGCCTTCTCTTTTGAGGCTACACACTTAGACATACACGCAACATGAAAGCTTTTCGACTTACAACGTGTTGTTTAGGAAAAACAAGATAATTTCGCATGATGCGGGATTTCCTTAAAACGTGATTTTCTGAAAAATTTTGACGAAAGAAAATTCGCCTTTTGGTTCTCTTTAGATGCTACAAGTTAAGACGTACACGCCACAACAATTCTTTTCGAGATACAACGTGTAGTTTTGGAGATACAAGCTAATTTTGTACTATGCGTTATTTCTTCTCGTAAAGAGTTTCCAATGCGTACGTATGTCTTTACTCTGCAAAACTGTATTTCCTTATGAAGTGGTATTCTTACATATCCTTTCGAGAGAAAACTGTCCTGTGCCTTCTCTTTTGAGGCTACACACTTAGACATACACGCAACATGAAAGCTTTTCGACTTACAACGTGTTGTTTAGGAAAAACAAGATAATTTCGCACGATGCGGGATTTCCTTAAAACGTGATTTTCTGAAAAATTTTGACGAAAGAAAATTCTCCTTTTGGTTCCCTTTAGATGCTACATGTTAAGACGTACACGCCACAACAATTCTTTTCGAGATACAACGTGTAGTTTTGGAGATACAAGCTAATTTTGTACTATGCGTTATTTCTTCTCGTAAAGAGTTTCCAATGCGTACGTATATGTCTTTACTCTGCAAAACTGTATTTCCTTATGAAGTGGTATTCTTACATATCCTTTCGAGAGAAAACTGTCCTGTGCCTTCTCTTTTGAGGCCACACACTTAGACATACACGCAACATGAAAGCTTTTCGACTTACAACGTGTTGTTTAGGAAAAACAAGATAATTTCGCACGATGCGGGATTTCCTTAAAACGTGATTTTCTGAAAAATTTTGACGAAAGAAAATTCTCCTTTTGGTTCTCTTTAGATGCTACATGTTAAGACGTACACGCCACAACAATTCTTTTCGAGATACAACGTGTAGTTTTGGAGATACAAGCTAATTTTGTACTATGCGTTATTTCTTCTCGTAAAGAGTTTCCAATGCGTACGTATATGTCTTTACTCTGCAAAACTGTATTTCCTTATGAAGTGGTATTCTTACATATCCTTTCGAGAGAAAACTGTCCTGTGCCTTCTCTTTTGAGGCTACACACTTAGACATACACGCAACATGAAAGCTTTTCGACTTACAACGTGTTGTTTAGGAAAAACAAGATAATTTCGCACGATGCGGGATTTCCTTAAAACGTGATTTTCTGAAAAATTTTGACGAAAGAAAATTCTCCTTTTGGTTCCCTTTAGATGCTACATGTTAAGACGTACACGCCACAACAATTCTTTTCGAGATACAACGTGTAGTTTTGGAGATACAAGCTAATTTTGTACTATGCGTTATTTCTTCTCGTAAAGAGTTTCCAATGCGTACGTATATGTCTTTACTCTGCAAAACTGTATTTCCTTATGAAGTGGTATTCTTACATATCCTTTCGAGAGAAAACTGTCCTGTGCCTTCTCTTTTGAGGCTACACACTTAGACATACACGCAACATGAAAGCTTTTCGACTTACAACGTGTTGTTTAGGAAAAACAAGATAATTTCGCACGATGCGGGATTTCCTTAAAACGTGATTTTCTGAAAAATTTTGACGAAAGAAAATTCTCCTTTTGGTTCTCTTTAGATGCTACATGTTAAGACGTACACGCCACAACAATTCTTTTCGAGATACAACGTGTAGTTTTGGAGATACAAGCTAATTTTGTACTATGCGTTATTTCTTCTCGTAAAGAGTTTCCAATGCGTACGTATATGTCTTTACTCTGCAAAACTGTATTTCCTTATGAAGTGGTATTCTTACATATCCTTTCGAGAGAAAACTGTCCTGTGCCTTCTCTTTTGAGGCTACACACTTAGACATACACGCAACATGAAAGCTTTTCGACTTACAACGTGTTGTTTAGGAAAAACAAGATAATTTCGCACGATGCGGGATTTCCTTAAAACGTGATTTTCTGAAAAATTTTGACGAAAGAAAATTCGCCTTTTGGTTCTCTTTAGATGCTACAAGTTAAGACGTACACGCCACAACAATTCTTTTCGAGATACAACGTGTAGTTTTGGAGATACAAGCTAATTTTGTACTATGCGTTATTTCTTCTCGTAAAGAGTTTCCAATGCGTACGTATGTCTTTACTCTGCAAAACTGTATTTCCTTATGAAGTGGTATTCTTACATATCCTTTCGAGAGAAAACTGTCCTGTGCCTTCTCTTTTGAGGCTACACACTTAGACATACACGCAACATGAAAGCTTTTCGACTTACAACGTGTTGTTTAGGAAAAACAAGATAATTTCGCACGATGCGGGATTTCCTTAAAACGTGATTTTCTGAAAAATTTTGACGAAAGAAAATTCTCCTTTTGGTTCCCTTTAGATGCTACATGTTAAGACGTACACGCCACAACAATTCTTTTCGAGATACAACGTGTAGTTTTGGAGATACAAGCTAATTTTGTACTATGCGTTATTTCTTCTCGTAAAGAGTTTCCAATGCGTACGTATATGTCTTTACTCTGCAAAACTGTATTTCCTTATGAAGTGGTATTCTTACATATCCTTTCGAGAGAAAACTGTCCTGTGCCTTCTCTTTTGAGGCTACACACTTAGACATACACGCAACATGAAAGCTTTTCGACTTACAACGTGTTGTTTAGGAAAAACAAGATAATTTCGCACGATGCGGGATTTCCTTAAAACGTGATTTTCTGAAAAATTTTGACGAAAGAAAATTCTCCTTTTGGTTCTCTTTAGATGCTACATGTTAAGACGTACACGCCACAACAATTCTTTTCGAGATACAACGTGTAGTTTTGGAGATACAAGCTAATTTTGTACTATGCGTTATTTCTTCTCGTAAAGAGTTTCCAATGCGTACGTATATGTCTTTACTCTGCAAAACTGTATTTCCTTATGAAGTGGTATTCTTACATATCCTTTCGAGAGAAAACTGTCCTGTGCCTTCTCTTTTGAGGCTACACACTTAGACATACACGCAACATGAAAGCTTTTCGACTTACAACGTGTTGTTTAGGAAAAACAAGATAATTTCGCACGATGCGGGATTTCCTTAAAACGTGATTTTCTGAAAAATTTTGACGAAAGAAAATTCTCCTTTTGGTTCCCTTTAGATGCTACATGTTAAGACGTACACGCCACAACAATTCTTTTCGAGATACAACGTGTAGTTTTGGAGATACAAGCTAATTTTGTACTATGCGTTATTTCTTCTCGTAAAGAGTTTCCAATGCGTACGTATATGTCTTTACTCTGCAAAACTGTATTTCCTTATGAAGTGGTATTCTTACATATCCTTTCGAGAGAAAACTGTCCTGTGCCTTCTCTTTTGAGGCTACACACTTAGACATACACGCAACATGAAAGCTTTTCGACTTACAACGTGTTGTTTAGGAAAAACAAGATAATTTCGCACGATGCGGGATTTCCTTAAAACGTGATTTTCTGAAAAATTTTGACGAAAGAAAATTCTCCTTTTGGTTCCCTTTAGATGCTACATGTTAAGACGTACACGCCACAACAATTCTTTTCGAGATACAACGTGTAGTTTTGGAGATACAAGCTAATTTTGTACTATGCGTTATTTCTTCTCGTAAAGAGTTTCCAATGCGTACGTATATGTCTTTACTCTGCAAAACTGTATTTCCTTATGAAGTGGTATTCTTACATATCCTTTCGAGAGAAAACTGTCCTGTGCCTTCTCTTTTGAGGCTACACACTTAGACATATACGCAACATGAAAGCTTTTCGACTTACAACGTGTTGTTTAGGAAAAACAAGATAATTTCGCACGATGCGGGATTTCCTTAAAACGTGATTTTCTGAAAAATTTTGACGAAAGAAAATTCTCCTTTTGGTTCTCTTTAGATGCTACATGTTAAGACGTACACGCCACAACAATTCTTTTCGAGATACAACGTGTAGTTTTGGAGATACAAGCTAATTTTGTACTATGCGTTATTTCTTCTCGTAAAGAGTTTCCAATGCGTACGTATATGTCTTTACTCTGCAAAACTGTATTTCCTTATGAAGTGGTATTCTTACATATCCTTTCGAGAGAAAACTGTCCTGTGCCTTCTCTTTTGAGGCTACACACTTAGACATACACGCAACATGAAAGCTTTTCGACTTACAACGTGTTGTTTAGGAAAAACAAGATAATTTCGCACGATGCGGGATTTCCTTAAAACGTGATTTTCTGAAAAATTTTGACGAAAGAAAATTCTCCTTTTGGTTCCCTTTAGATGCTACATGTTAAGACGTACACGCCACAACAATTCTTTTCGAGATACAACGTGTAGTTTTGGAGATACAAGCTAATTTTGTACTATGCGTTATTTCTTCTCGTAAAGAGTTTCCAATGCGTACGTATATGTCTTTACTCTGCAAAACTGTATTTCCTTATGAAGTGGTATTCTTACATATCCTTTCGAGAGAAAACTGTCCTGTGCCTTCTCTTTTGAGGCTACACACTTAGACATACACGCAACATGAAAGCTTTTCGACTTACAACGTGTTGTTTAGGAAAAACAAGATAATTTCGCGCGATGCGGGATTTCCTTAAAACGTGATTTTCTGAAAAATTTTGACGAAAGAAAATTCTCCTTTTGGTTCTCTTTAGATGCTACATGTTAAGACGTACACGCCACAACAATTCTTTTCGAGATACAACGTGTAGTTTTGGAGATACAAGCTAATTTTGTACTATGCGTTATTTCTTCTCGTAAAGAGTTTCCAATGCGTACGTATATGTCTTTACTCTGCAAAACTGTATTTCCTTATGAAGTGGTATTCTTACATATCCTTTCGAGAGAAAACTGTCCTGTGCCTTCTCTTTTGAGGCTACACACTTAGACATACACGCAACATGAAAGCTTTTCGACTTACAACGTGTTGTTTAGGAAAAACAAGATAATTTCGCACGATGCGGGATTTCCTTAAAACGTGATTTTCTGAAAAATTTTGACGAAAGAAAATTCTCCTTTTGGTTCTCTTTAGATGCTACATGTTAAGACGTACACGCCACAACAATTCTTTTCGAGATACAACGTGTAGTTTTGGAGATACAAGCTAATTTTGTACTATGCGTTATTTCTTCTCGTAAAGAGTTTCCAATGCGTACGTATATGTCTTTACTCTGCAAAACTGTATTTCCTTATGAAGTGGTATTCTTACATATCCTTTCGAGAGAAAACTGTCCTGTGCCTTCTCTTTTGAGGCTACACACTTAGACATACACGCAACATGAAAGCTTTTCGACTTACAACGTGTTGTTTAGGAAAAACAAGATAATTTCGCACGATGCGGGATTTCCTTAAAACGTGATTTTCTGAAAAATTTTGACGAAAGAAAATTCTCCTTTTGGTTCTCTTTAGATGCTACATGTTAAGACGTACACGCCACAACAATTCTTTTCGAGATACAACGTGTAGTTTTGGAGATACAAGCTAATTTTGTACTATGCGTTATTTCTTCTCGTAAAGAGTTTCCAATGCGTATGTATATGTCTTTACTCTGCAAAACTGTATTTCCTTATGAAGTGGTATTCTTACATATCCTTTCGAGAGAACTGTCCTGTGCCTTCTCTTTTGAGGCTACACACTTAGACATACACGCAACATGAAAGCTTTTCGACTTACAACGTGTTGTTTAGGAAAAACAAGATAATTTCGCACGATGCGGGATTTCCTTAAAACGTGATTTTTTGAAAAATTTTGACGAAAGAAAATTCTCCTTTTGGTTCTCTTTAGATGCTACATGTTAAGACGTACACGCCACAACAATTCTTTTCGAGATACAACGTGTAGTTTTGGAGATACAAGCTAATTTTGTACTATGCGTTATTTCTTCTCGTAAAGAGTTTCCAATGCGTACGTATATGTCTTTACTCTGCAAAACTGTATTTCCTTATGAAGTGGTATTCTTACATATCCTTTCGAGAGAAAACTGTCCTGTGCCTTCTCTTTTGAGGCTACACACTTAGACATACACGCAACATGAAAGCTTTTCGACTTACAACGTGTTGTTTAGGAAAAACAAGATAATTTCGTACGATGCGGGATTTCCTTAAAACGTGATTTTCTGAAAAATTTTGACGAAAGAAAATTCTCCTTTTGGTTCCCTTTAGATGCTACATGTTAAGACGTACACGCCACAACAATTCTTTTCGAGATACAACGTGTAGTTTTGGAGATACAAGCTAATTTTGTACTATGCGTTATTTCTTCTCGTAAAGAGTTTCCAATGCGTACGTATATGTCTTTACTCTGCAAAACTGTATTTCCTTATGAAGTGGTATTCTTACATATCCTTTCGAGAGAAAACTGTCCTGTGCCTTCTCTTTTGAGGCTACACACTTAGACATACACGCAACATGAAAGCTTTTCGACTTACAACGTGTTGTTTAGGAAAAACAAGATAATTTCGCACGATGCGGGATTTCCTTAAAACGTGTTTTTCTGAAAAATTTTGACGAAAGAAAATTCTCCTTTTGGTTCTCTTTAGATGCTACATGTTAAGACGTACACGCCACAACAATTCTTTTCGAGATACAACGTGTAGTTTTGGAGATACAAGCTAATTTTGTACTATGCGTTATTTCTTCTCGTAAAGAGTTTCCAATGCGTACGTACATGTCTTTACTCTGCAAAACTGTATTTCCTTATGAAGTGGTATTCTTACATATCCTTTCGAGAGAAAACTGTCCTGTGCCTTCTCTTTTGAGGCTACACACTTAGACATACACGCAACATGAAAGCTTTTCGACTTACAACGTGTTGTTTAGGAAAAACAAGATAATTTCGCACGATGCGGGATTTCCTTAAAACGTGTTTTTCTGAAAAATTTTGACGAAAGAAAATTCTCCTTTTGGTTCTCTTTAGATGCTACATGTTAAGACGTACACGCCACAACAATTCTTTTCGAGATACAACGTGTAGTTTTGGAGATACAAGCTAATTTTGTACTATGCGTTATTTCTTCTCGTAAAGAGTTTCCAATGCGTACGTACATGTCTTTACTCTGCAAAACTGTATTTCCTTATGAAGTGGTATTCTTACATATCCTTTCGAGAGAAAACTGTCCTGTGCCTTCTCTTTTGAGGCTACACACTTAGACATACACGCAACATGAAAGCTTTTCGACTTACAACGTGTTGTTTAGGAAAAACAAGATAATTTCGCACGATGCGGGATTTCCTTAAAACGTGATTTTCTGAAAAATTTTGACGAAAGAAAATTCTCCTTTTGGTTCCCTTTAGATGCTACATGTTAAGACGTACACGCCACAACAATTCTTTTCGAGATACAACGTGTAGTTTTGGAGATACAAGCTAATTTTGTACTATGCGTTATTTCTTCTCGTAAAGAGTTTCCAATGCGTACGTATATGTCTTTACTCTGCAAAACTGTATTTCCTTATGAAGTGGTATTCTTACATATCCTTTCGAGAGAAAACTGTCCTGTGCCTTCTCTTTTGAGGCTACACACTTAGACATACACGCAACATGAAAGCTTTTCGACTTACAACGTGTTGTTTAGGAAAAACAAGATAATTTCGCGCGATGCGGGATTTCCTTAAAACGTGATTTTCTGAAAAATTTTGACGAAAGAAAATTCTCCTTTTGGTTCTCTTTAGATGCTACATGTTAAGACGTACACGCCACAACAATTCTTTTCGAGATACAACGTGTAGTTTTGGAGATACAAGCTAATTTTGTACTATGCGTTATTTCTTCTCGTAAAGAGTTTCCAATGCGTACGTATATGTCTTTACTCTGCAAAACTGTATTTCCTTATGAAGTGGTATTCTTACATATCCTTTCGAGAGAAAACTGTCCTGTGCCTTCTCTTTTGAGGCTACACACTTAGACATACACGCAACATGAAAGCTTTTCGACTTACAACGTGTTGTTTAGGAAAAACAAGATAATTTCGCACGATGCGGGATTTCCTTAAAACGTGATTTTCTGAAAAATTTTGACGAAAGAAAATTCTCCTTTTGGTTCTCTTTAGATGCTACATGTTAAGACGTACACGCCACAACAATTCTTTTCGAGATACAACGTGTAGTTTTGGAGATACAAGCTAATTTTGTACTATGCGTTATTTCTTCTCCTAAAGAGTTTCCAATGCGTACGTATATGTCTTTACTCTGCAAAACTGTATTTCCTTATGAAGTGGTATTCTTACATATCCTTTCGAGAGAAAACTGTCCTGTGCCTTCTCTTTTGAGGCTACACACTTAGACATACACGCAACATGAAAGCTTTTCGACTTACAACGTGTTGTTTAGGAAAAACAAGATAATTTCGCACGATGCGGGATTCCTTAAAACGTGATTTTTTGAAAAATTTTGACGAAAGAAAATTCTCCTTTTGGTTCTCTTTAGATGCTACATGTTAAGACGTACACGCCACAACAATTCTTTTCGAGATACAACGTGTAGTTTTGGAGATACAAGCTAATTTTGTACTATGCGTTATTTCTTCTCGTAAAGAGTTTCCAATGCGTACGTATATGTCTTTACTCTGCAAAACTGTATTTCCTTATGAAGTGGTATTCTTACATATCCTTTCGAGAGAAAACTGTCCTGTGCCTTCTCTTTTGAGGCTACACACTTAGACATACACGCAACATGAAAGCTTTTCGACTTACAACGTGTTGTTTAGGAAAAACAAGATAATTTCGCACGATGCGGGATTTCCTTAAAACGTGATTTTCTGAAAAATTTTGACGAAAGAAAATTCTCCTTTTGGTTCCCTTTAGATGCTACATGTTAAGACGTACACGCCACAACAATTCTTTTCGAGATACAACGTGTAGTTTTTGGAGATACAAGCTAATTTTGTACTATGCGTTATTTCTTCTCGTAAAGAGTTTCCAATGCGTACGTATATGTCTTTACTCTGCAAAACTGTATTTCCTTATGAAGTGGTATTCTTACATATCCTTTCGAGAGAAAACTGTCCTGTGCCTTCTCTTTTGAGGCTACACACTTAGACATACACGCAACATGAAAGCTTTTCGACTTACAACGTGTTGTTTAGGAAAAACAAGATAATTTCGCGCGATGCGGGATTTCCTTAAAACGTGATTTTCTGAAAAATTTTGACGAAAGAAAATTCTCCTTTTTGGTTCTCTTTAGATGCTACATGTTAAGACGTACACGCCACAACAATTCTTTTCGAGATACAACGTGTAGTTTTGGAGATACAAGCTAATTTTGTACTATGCGTTATTTCTTCTCGTAAAGAGTTTCCAATGCGTACGTATATGTCTTTACTCTGCAAAACTGTATTTCCTTATGAAGTGGTATTCTTACATATCCTTTCGAGAGAAAACTGTCCTGTGCCTTCTCTTTTGAGGCTACACACTTAGACATACACGCAACATGAAAGCTTTTCGACTTACAACGTGTTGTTTAGGAAAAACAAGATAATTTCGCACGATGCGGGATTTCCTTAAAACGTGATTTTCTGAAAAATTTTGACGAAAGAAAATTCTCCTTTTGGTTCTCTTTAGATGCTACATGTTAAGACGTACACGCCACAACAATTCTTTTCGAGATACAACGTGTAGTTTTGGAGATACAAGCTAATTTTGTACTATGCGTTATTTCTTCTCGTAAAGAGTTTCCAATGCGTACGTATATGTCTTTACTCTGCAAAACTGTATTTCCTTATGAAGTGGTATTCTTACATATCCTTTCGAGAGAAAACTGTCCTGTGCCTTCTCTTTTGAGGCTACACACTTAGACATACACGCAACATGAAAGCTTTTCGACTTACAACGTGTTGTTTAGGAAAAACAAGATAATTTCGCACGATGCGGGATTTCCTTAAAACGTGATTTTCTGAAAAATTTTGACGAAAGAAAATTCGCCTTTTGGTTCTCTTTAGATGCTACAAGTTAAGACGTACACGCCACAACAATTCTTTTCGAGATACAACGTGTAGTTTTGGAGATACAAGCTAATTTTGTACTATGCGTTATTTCTTCTCGTAAAGAGTTTCCAATGCGTACGTATGTCTTTACTCTGCAAAACTGTATTTCCTTATGAAGTGGTATTCTTACATATCCTTTCGAGAGAAAACTGTCCTGTGCCTTCTCTTTTGAGGCTACACACTTAGACATACACGCAACATGAAAGCTTTTCGACTTACAACGTGTTGTTTAGGAAAAACAAGATAATTTCGCACGATGCGGGATTTCCTTAAAAACGTGATTTTCTGAAAATTTTGACGAAAGAAAATTCTCCTTTGGTTCCCTTTAGATGCTACATGTTAAGACGTACACGCCACAACAATTCTTTTCGAGATACAACGTGTAGTTTTGGAGATACAAGCTAATTTTGTACTATGCGTTATTTCTTCTCGTAAAGAGTTTCCAATGCGTACGTATATGTCTTTACTCTGCAAAACTGTATTTCCTTATGAAGTGGTATTCTTACATATCCTTTCGAGAGAAAACTGTCCTGTGCCTTCTCTTTTGAGGCTACACACTTAGACATACACGCAACATGAAAGCTTTTCGACTTACAACGTGTTGTTTAGGAAAAACAAGATAATTTCGCACGATGCGGGATTTCCTTAAAACGTGATTTCTGAAAAATTTTGACGAAAGAAAATTCTCCTTTTGGTTCTCTTTAGATGCTACATGTTAAGACGTACACGCCACAACAATTCTTTTCGAGATACAACGTGTAGTTTTGGAGATACAAGCTAATTTTTGTACTATGCGTTATTTCTTCTCGTAAAGAGTTTCCAATGCGTACGTATATGTCTTTACTCTGCAAAACTGTATTTCCTTATGAAGTGGTATTCTTACATATCCTTTCGAGAGAAAACTGTCCTGTGCCTTCTCTTTTGAGGCTACACACTTAGACATACA
Organism: Apodemus sylvaticus; assembly: GCF_947179515.1. Classification (NCBI taxonomy): domain Eukaryota; kingdom Metazoa; phylum Chordata; class Mammalia; order Rodentia; family Muridae; genus Apodemus; species Apodemus sylvaticus. The sequence continues at coordinate 110,815 of NW_026263195.1, forward strand.
CGCAACATGAAAGCTTTTCGACTTACAACGTGTTGTTTAGGAAAAACAAGATAATTTCGCACGATGCGGGGATTTCCTTAAAACGTGATTTTCTGAAAAATTTTGACGAAAGAAAATTCTCCTTTTGGTTCCCTTTAGATGCTACATGTTAAGACGTACACGCCACAACAATTCTTTTCGAGATACAACGTGTAGTTTTGGAGATACAAGCTAATTTTGTACTATGCGTTATTTCTTCTCGTAAAGAGTTTCCAATGCGTACGTATATGTCTTTACTCTGCAAAACTGTATTTCCTTATGAAGTGGTATTCTTACATATCCTTTCGAGAGAAAACTGTCCTGTGCCTTCTCTTTTGAGGCTACACACTTAGACATACACGCAACATGAAAGCTTTTCGACTTACAACGTGTTGTTTAGGAAAAAACAAGATAATTTCGCACGATGCGGGATTTCCTTAAAACGTGATTTTCTGAAAAATTTTGACGAAAGAAAATTCTCCTTTTGGTTCTCTTAGATGCTACATGTTAAGACGTACACGCCACAACAATTCTTTTCGAGATACAACGTGTAGTTTTGGAGATACAAGCTAATTTTGTACTATGCGTTATTTCTTCTCGTAAAGAGTTTCCAATGCGTACGTATATGTCTTTACTCTGCAAAACTGTATTTCCTTATGAAGTGGTATTCTTACATATCCTTTCGAGAGAAAACTGTCCTGTGCCTTCTCTTTTGAGGCTACACACTTAGACATATACGCAACATGAAAGCTTTTCGACTTACAACGTGTTGTTTAGGAAAAACAAGATAATTTCGCACGATGCGGGATTTCCTTAAAACGTGATTTTCTGAAAAATTTTGACGAAAGAAAATTCTCCTTTTGGTTCTCTTTAGATGCTACATGTTAAGACGTACACGCCACAACAATTCTTTTCGAGATACAACGTGTAGTTTTGGAGATACAAGCTAATTTTGTACTATGCGTTATTTCTTCTCGTAAAGAGTTTCCAATGCGTACGTATATGTCTTTACTCTGCAAAACTGTATTTCCTTATGAAGTGGTATTCTTACATATCCTTTCGAGAGAAAACTGTCCTGTGCCTTCTCTTTTGAGGCTACACACTTAGACATACACGCAACATGAAAGCTTTTCGACTTACAACGTGTTGTTTAGGAAAAACAAGATAATTTCGCACGATGCGGGATTTCCTTAAAACGTGATTTTCTGAAAAATTTTGACGAAAGAAAATTCTCCTTTTGGTTCCCTTTAGATGCTACATGTTAAGACGTACACGCCACAACAATTCTTTTCGAGATACAACGTGTAGTTTTGGAGATACAAGCTAATTTTGTACTATGCGTTATTTCTTCTCGTAAAGAGTTTCCAATGCGTACGTATATGTCTTTACTCTGCAAAACTGTATTTCCTTATGAAGTGGTATTCTTACATATCCTTTCGAGAGAAAACTGTCCTGTGCCTTCTCTTTTGAGGCTACACACTTAGACATACACGCAACATGAAAGCTTTTCGACTTACAACGTGTTGTTTAGGAAAAACAAGATAATTTCGCGCGATGCGGGATTTCCTTAAAACGTGATTTTCTGAAAAATTTTGACGAAAGAAAATTCTCCTTTTGGTTCTCTTTAGATGCTACATGTTAAGACGTACACGCCACAACAATTCTTTTCGAGATACAACGTGTAGTTTTGGAGATACAAGCTAATTTTGTACTATGCGTTATTTCTTCTCGTAAAGAGTTTCCAATGCGTACGTATATGTCTTTACTCTGCAAAACTGTATTTCCTTATGAAGTGGTATTCTTACATATCCTTTCGAGAGAAAACTGTCCTGTGCCTTCTCTTTTGAGGCTACACACTTAGACATACACGCAACATGAAAGCTTTTCGACTTACAACGTGTTGTTTAGGAAAAACAAGATAATTTCGCACGATGCGGGATTTCCTTAAAACGTGATTTTCTGAAAAATTTTGACGAAAGAAAATTCTCCTTTTGGTTCTCTTTAGATGCTACATGTTAAGACGTACACGCCACAACAATTCTTTTCGAGATACAACGTGTAGTTTTGGAGATACAAGCTAATTTTGTACTATGCGTTATTTCTTCTCGTAAAGAGTTTCCAATGCGTACGTATATGTCTTTACTCTGCAAAACTGTATTTCCTTATGAAGTGGTATTCTTACATATCCTTTCGAGAGAAAACTGTCCTGTGCCTTCTCTTTTGAGGCTACACACTTAGACATACACGCAACATGAAAGCTTTTCGACTTACAACGTGTTGTTTAGGAAAAACAAGATAATTTCGCACGATGCGGGATTTCCTTAAAACGTGATTTTCTGAAAAATTTTGACGAAAGAAAATTCTCCTTTTGGTTCTCTTTAGATGCTACATGTTAAGACGTACACGCCACAACAATTCTTTTCGAGATACAACGTGTAGTTTTGGAGATACAAGCTAATTTTGTACTATGCGTTATTTCTTCTCGTAAAGAGTTTCCAATGCGTATGTATATGTCTTTACTCTGCAAAACTGTATTTCCTTATGAAGTGGTATTCTTACATATCCTTTCGAGAGAAAACTGTCCTGTGCCTTCTCTTTTGAGGCTACACACTTAGACATACACGCAACATGAAAGCTTTTCGACTTACAACGTGTTGTTTAGGAAAAACAAGATAATTTCGCACGATGCGGGATTTCCTTAAAACGTGATTTTTTGAAAAATTTTGACGAAAGAAAATTCTCCTTTTGGTTCTCTTTAGATGCTACATGTTAAGACGTACACGCCACAACAATTCTTTTCGAGATACAACGTGTAGTTTTGGAGATACAAGCTAATTTTGTACTATGCGTTATTTCTTCTCGTAAAGAGTTTCCAATGCGTACGTATATGTCTTTACTCTGCAAAACTGTATTTCCTTATGAAGTGGTATTCTTACATATCCTTTCGAGAGAAAACTGTCCTGTGCCTTCTCTTTTGAGGCTACACACTTAGACATACACGCAACATGAAAGCTTTTCGACTTACAACGTGTTGTTTAGGAAAAACAAGATAATTTCGTACGATGCGGGATTTCCTTAAAACGTGATTTTCTGAAAAATTTTGACGAAAGAAAATTCTCCTTTTGGTTCCCTTTAGATGCTACATGTTAAGACGTACACGCCACAACAATTCTTTTCGAGATACAACGTGTAGTTTTGGAGATACAAGCTAATTTTGTACTATGCGTTATTTCTTCTCGTAAAGAGTTTCCAATGCGTACGTATATGTCTTTACTCTGCAAAACTGTATTTCCTTATGAAGTGGTATTCTTACATATCCTTTCGAGAGAAAACTGTCCTGTGCCTTCTCTTTTGAGGCTACACACTTAGACATACACGCAACATGAAAGCTTTTCGACTTACAACGTGTTGTTTAGGAAAAACAAGATAATTTCGCACGATGCGGGATTTCCTTAAAACGTGTTTTTCTGAAAAATTTTGACGAAAGAAAATTCTCCTTTTGGTTCTCTTTAGATGCTACATGTTAAGACGTACACGCCACAACAATTCTTTTCGAGATACAACGTGTAGTTTTGGAGATACAAGCTAATTTTGTACTATGCGTTATTTCTTCTCGTAAAGAGTTTCCAATGCGTACGTACATGTCTTTACTCTGCAAAACTGTATTTCCTTATGAAGTGGTATTCTTACATATCCTTTCGAGAGAAAACTGTCCTGTGCCTTCTCTTTTGAGGCTACACACTTAGACATACACGCAACATGAAAGCTTTTCGACTTACAACGTGTTGTTTAGGAAAAACAAGATAATTTCGCACGATGCGGGATTTCCTTAAAACGTGATTTTCTGAAAAATTTTGACGAAAGAAAATTCTCCTTTTGGTTCTCTTTAGATGCTACATGTTAAGACGTACACGCCACAACAATTCTTTTCGAGATACAACGTGTAGTTTTGGAGATACAAGCTAATTTTGTACTATGCGTTATTTCTTCTCGTAAAGAGTTTCCAATGCGTACGTATATGTCTTTACTCTGCAAAACTGTATTTCCTTATGAAGTGGTATTCTTACATATCCTTTCGAGAGAAAACTGTCCTGTGCCTTCTCTTTTGAGGCTACACACTTAGACATACACGCAACATGAAAGCTTTTCGACTTACAACGTGTTGTTTAGGAAAAACAAGATAATTTCGCACGATGCGGGATTTCCTTAAAACGTGATTTTCTGAAAAATTTTGACGAAAGAAAATTCTCCTTTTGGTTCTCTTTAGATGCTACATGTTAAGACGTACACGCCACAACAATTCTTTTCGAGATACAACGTGTAGTTTTGGAGATACAAGCTAATTTTGTACTATGCGTTATTTCTTCTCCTAAAGAGTTTCCAATGCGTACGTATATGTCTTTACTCTGCAAAACTGTATTTCCTTATGAAGTGGTATTCTTACATATCCTTTCGAGAGAAAACTGTCCTGTGCCTTCTCTTTTGAGGCTACACACTTAGACATACACGCAACATGAAAGCTTTTCGACTTACAACGTGTTGTTTAGGAAAAACAAGATAATTTCGCACGATGCGGGATTTCCTTAAAACGTGATTTTTTGAAAAATTTTGACGAAAGAAAATTCTCCTTTTGGTTCTCTTTAGATGCTACATGTTAAGACGTACACGCCACAACAATTCTTTTCGAGATACAACGTGTAGTTTTGGAGATACAAGCTAATTTTGTACTATGCGTTATTTCTTCTCGTAAAGAGTTTCCAATGCGTACGTATATGTCTTTACTCTGCAAAACTGTATTTCCTTATGAAGTGGTATTCTTACATATCCTTTCGAGAGAAAACTGTCCTGTGCCTTCTCTTTTGAGGCTACACACTTAGACATACACGCAACATGAAAGCTTTTCGACTTACAACGTGTTGTTTAGGAAAAACAAGATAATTTCGCACGATGCGGGATTTCCTTAAAACGTGATTTTCTGAAAAATTTTGACGAAAGAAAATTCTCCTTTTGGTTCCCTTTAGATGCTACATGTTAAGACGTACACGCCACAACAATTCTTTTCGAGATACAACGTGTAGTTTTGGAGATACAAGCTAATTTTGTACTATGCGTTATTTCTTCTCGTAAAGAGTTTCCAATGCGTACGTATATGTCTTTACTCTGCAAAACTGTATTTCCTTATGAAGTGGTATTCTTACATATCCTTTCGAGAGAAAACTGTCCTGTGCCTTCTCTTTTGAGGCTACACACTTAGACATACACGCAACATGAAAGCTTTTCGACTTACAACGTGTTGTTTAGGAAAAACAAGATAATTTCGCACGATGCGGGATTTCCTTAAAACGTGATTTTCTGAAAAATTTTGACGAAAGAAAATTCTCCTTTTGGTTCTCTTTAGATGCTACATGTTAAGACGTACACGCCACAACAATTCTTTTCGAGATACAACGTGTAGTTTTGGAGATACAAGCTAATTTTGTACTATGCGTTATTTCTTCTCGTAAAGAGTTTCCAATGCGTACGTATATGTCTTTACTCTGCAAAACTGTATTTCCTTATGAAGTGGTATTCTTACATATCCTTTCGAGAGAAAACTGTCCTGTGCCTTCTCTTTTGAGGCTACACACTTAGACATACACGCAACATGAAAGCTTTTCGACTTACAACGTGTTGTTTAGGAAAAACAAGATAATTTCGCACGATGCGGGATTTCCTTAAAACGTGATTTTCTGAAAAATTTTGACGAAAGAAAATTCTCCTTTTGGTTCTCTTTAGATGCTACATGTTAAGACGTACACGCCACAACAATTCTTTTCGAGATACAACGTGTAGTTTTGGAGATACAAGCTAATTTTGTACTATGCGTTATTTCTTCTCCTAAAGAGTTTCCAATGCGTACGTATATGTCTTTACTCTGCAAAACTGTATTTCCTTATGAAGTGGTATTCTTACATATCCTTTCGAGAGAAAACTGTCCTGTGCCTTCTCTTTTGAGGCTACACACTTAGACATACACGCAACATGAAAGCTTTTCGACTTACAACGTGTTGTTTAGGAAAAACAAGATAATTTCGCACGATGCGGGATTTCCTTAAAACGTGATTTTCTGAAAAATTTTGACGAAAGAAAATTCTCCTTTTGGTTCTCTTTAGATGCTACATGTTAAGACGTACACGCCACAACAATTCTTTTCGAGATACAACGTGTAGTTTTGGAGATACAAGCTAATTTTGTACTATGCGTTATTTCTTCTCGTAAAGAGTTTCCAATGCGTACGTATATGTCTTTACTCTGCAAAACTGTATTTCCTTATGAAGTGGTATTCTTACATATCCTTTCGAGAGAAAACTGTCCTGTGCCTTCTCTTTTGAGGCTACACACTTAGACATACACGCAACATGAAAGCTTTTCGACTTACAACGTGTTGTTTAGGAAAAACAAGATAATTTCGCACGATGCGGGATTTCCTTAAAACGTGATTTTCTGAAAAATTTTGACGAAAGAAAATTCTCCTTTTGGTTCTCTTTAGATGCTACATGTTAAGACGTACACGCCACAACAATTCTTTTCGAGATACAACGTGTAGTTTTGGAGATACAAGCTAATTTTGTACTATGCGTTATTTCTTCTCCTAAAGAGTTTCCAATGCGTACGTATATGTCTTTACTCTGCAAAACTGTATTTCCTTATGAAGTGGTATTCTTACATATCCTTTCGAGAGAAAACTGTCCTGTGCCTTCTCTTTTGAGGCTACACACTTAGACATACACGCAACATGAAAGCTTTTCGACTTACAACGTGTTGTTTAGGAAAAACAAGATAATTTCGCACGATGCGGGATTTCCTTAAAACGTGATTTTTTGAAAAATTTTGACGAAAGAAAATTCTCCTTTTGGTTCTCTTTAGATGCTACATGTTAAGACGTACACGCCACAACAATTCTTTTCGAGATACAACGTGTAGTTTTGGAGATACAAGCTAATTTTGTACTATGCGTTATTTCTTCTCGTAAAGAGTTTCCAATGCGTACGTATATGTCTTTACTCTGCAAAACTGTATTTCCTTATGAAGTGGTATTCTTACATATCCTTTCGAGAGAAAACTGTCCTGTGCCTTCTCTTTTGAGGCTACACACTTAGACATACACGCAACATGAAAGCTTTTCGACTTACAACGTGTTGTTTAGGAAAAACAAGATAATTTCGCACGATGCGGGATTTCCTTAAAACGTGATTTTCTGAAAAATTTTGACGAAAGAAAATTCTCCTTTTGGTTCCCTTTAGATGCTACATGTTAAGACGTACACGCCACAACAATTCTTTTCGAGATACAACGTGTAGTTTTGGAGATACAAGCTAATTTTGTACTATGCGTTATTTCTTCTCGTAAAGAGTTTCCAATGCGTACGTACATGTCTTTACTCTGCAAAACTGTATTTCCTTATGAAGTGGTATTCTTACATATCCTTTCGAGAGAAAACTGTCCTGTGCCTTCTCTTTTGAGGCTACACACTTAGACATACACGCAACATGAAAGCTTTTCGACTTACAACGTGTTGTTTAGGAAAAACAAGATAATTTCGCACGATGCGGGATTTCCTTAAAACGTGATTTTCTGAAAAATTTTGACGAAAGAAAATTCTCCTTTTGGTTCTCTTTAGATGCTACATGTTAAGACGTACACGCCACAACAATTCTTTTCGAGATACAACGTGTAGTTTTGGAGATACAAGCTAATTTTGTACTATGCGTTATTTCTTCTCGTAAAGAGTTTCCAATGCGTACGTATATGTCTTTACTCTGCAAAACTGTATTTCCTTATGAAGTGGTATTCTTACATATCCTTTCGAGAGAAAACTGTCCTGTGCCTTCTCTTTTGAGGCTACACACTTAGACATACACGCAACATGAAAGCTTTTCGACTTACAACGTGTTGTTTAGGAAAAACAAGATAATTTCGCACGATGCGGGATTTCCTTAAAACGTGATTTTCTGAAAAATTTTGACGAAAGAAAATTCTCCTTTTGGTTCTCTTTAGATGCTACATGTTAAGACGTACACGCCACAACAATTCTTTTCGAGATACAACGTGTAGTTTTGGAGATACAAGCTAATTTTGTACTATGCGTTATTTCTTCTCCTAAAGAGTTTCCAATGCGTACGTATATGTCTTTACTCTGCAAAACTGTATTTCCTTATGAAGTGGTATTCTTACATATCCTTTCGAGAGAAAACTGTCCTGTGCCTTCTCTTTTGAGGCTACACACTTAGACATACACGCAACATGAAAGCTTTTCGACTTACAACGTGTTGTTTAGGAAAAACAAGATAATTTCGCACGATGCGGGATTTCCTTAAAACGTGATTTTTTGAAAAATTTTGACGAAAGAAAATTCTCCTTTTGGTTCTCTTTAGATGCTACATGTTAAGACGTACACGCCACAACAATTCTTTTCGAGATACAACGTGTAGTTTTGGAGATACAAGCTAATTTTGTACTATGCGTTATTTCTTCTCGTAAAGAGTTTCCAATGCGTACGTATATGTCTTTACTCTGCAAAACTGTATTTCCTTATGAAGTGGTATTCTTACATATCCTTTCGAGAGAAAACTGTCCTGTGCCTTCTCTTTTGAGGCTACACACTTAGACATACACGCAACATGAAAGCTTTTCGACTTACAACGTGTTGTTTAGGAAAAACAAGATAATTTCGCACGATGCGGGATTTCCTTAAAACGTGATTTTCTGAAAAATTTTGACGAAAGAAAATTCTCCTTTTGGTTCCCTTTAGATGCTACATGTTAAGACGTACACGCCACAACAATTCTTTTCGAGATACAACGTGTAGTTTTGGAGATACAAGCTAATTTTGTACTATGCGTTATTTCTTCTCGTAAAGAGTTTCCAATGCGTACGTATATGTCTTTACTCTGCAAAACTGTATTTCCTTATGAAGTGGTATTCTTACATATCCTTTCGAGAGAAAACTGTCCTGTGCCTTCTCTTTTGAGGCTACACACTTACACATACACGCAACATGAAAGCTTTTCGACTTACAACGTGTTGTTTAGGAAAAACAAGATAATTTCGCACGATGCGGGATTTCCTTAAAACGTGATTTTCTGAAAAATTTTGACGAAAGAAAATTCTCCTTTTGGTTCTCTTTAGATGCTACATGTTAAGACGTACACGCCACAACAATTCTTTTCGAGATACAACGTGTAGTTTTGGAGATACAAGCTAATTTTGTACTATGCGTTATTTCTTCTCGTAAAGAGTTTCCAATGCGTATGTATATGTCTTTACTCTGCAAAACTGTATTTCCTTATGAAGTGGTATTCTTACATATCCTTTCGAGAGAAAACTGTCCTGTGCCTTCTCTTTTGAGGCTACACACTTAGACATACACGCAACATGAAAGCTTTTCGACTTACAACGTGTTGTTTAGGAAAAACAAGATAATTTCGCACGATGCGGGATTTCCTTAAAACGTGATTTTCTGAAAAATTTTGACGAAAGAAAATTCTCCGTTTGGTTCTCTTTAGATGCTACAAGTTAATACGTACACGCCACAACAATTCTTTTCGAGATACAACGTGTAGTTTTGGAGATACAAGCTAATTTTGTACTATGCGTTATTTCTTCTTGTAAAGAGTTTCCAATGCGTACGTATATGTCTTTACTCTGCAAAACTGTATTTCCTTATGAAGTGGTATTCTTACATATCCTTTCGAGAGAAAACTGTCCTGTGCCTTCTCTTTTGAGGCTACACACTTAGACATACACGCAACATGAAAGCTTTTCGACTTACAACGTGTTGTTTAGGAAAAACAAGATAATTTCGCACGATGCGGGATTTCCTTAAAACGTGATTTTCTGAAAAATTTTGACGAAAGAAAATTCTCCTTTTGGTTCTCTTTAGATGCTACATGTTAAGACGTACACGCCACAACAATTCTTTTCGAGATACAACGTGTAGTTTTGGAGATACAAGCTAATTTTGTACTATGCGTTATTTCTTCTCGTAAAGAGTTTCCAATGCGTACGTATATGTCTTTACTCTGCAAAACTGTATTTCCTTATGAAGTGGTATTCTTACATATCCTTTTGAGAGAAAACTGTCCTGTGCCTTCTCTTTTGAGGCCACACACTTAGACATACACGCAACATGAAAGCTTTTCGACTTACAACGTGTTGTTTAGGAAAAACAAGATAATTTCGCATGATGCGGGATTTCCTTAAAACGTGATTTTTTGAAAAATTTTGACGAAAGAAAATTCTCCTTTTGGTTCTCTTTAGATGCTACATGTTAAGACGTACACGCCACAACAATTCTTTTCGAGATACAACGTGTAGTTTTGGAGATACAAGCTAATTTTGTACTATGCGTTATTTCTTCTCGTAAAGAGTTTCCAATGCGTACGTATATGTCTTTACTCTGCAAAACTGTATTTCCTTATGAAGTGGTATTCTTACATATCCTTTCGAGAGAAAACTGTCCTGTGCCTTCTCTTTTGAGGCTACACACTTAGACATACACGCAACATGAAAGCTTTTCGACTTACAACGTGTTGTTTAGGAAAAACAAGATAATTTCGCACGATGCGGGATTTCCTTAAAACGTGAATTTCTGAAAAATTTTGACGAAAGAAAATTCTCCTTTTGGTTCTCTTTAGATGCTACATGTTAAGACGTACACGCCACAACAATTCTTTTCGAGATACAACGTGTAGTTTTGGAGATACAAGCTAATTTTGTACTATGCGTTATTTCTTCTCGTAAAGAGTTTCCAATGCGTACGTATATGTCTTTACTCTGCAAAACTGTATTTCCTTATGAAGTGGTATTCTTACATATCCTTTCGAGAGAAAACTGTCCTGTGCCTTCTCTTTTGAGGCTACACACTTAGACATACACGCAACATGAAAGCTTTTCGACTTACAACGTGTTGTTTAGGAAAAACAAGATAATTTCGCACGATGCGGGATTTCCTTAAAACGTGATTTTTTGAAAAATTTTGACGAAAGAAAATTCTCCTTTTGGTTCCCTTTAGATGCTACATGTTAAGACGTACACGCCACAACAATTCTTTTCGAGATACAACGTGTAGTTTTGGAGATACAAGCTAATTTTGTACTATGCGTTATTTCTTCTCGTAAAGAGTTTCCAATGCGTACGTATATGTCTTTACTCTGCAAAACTGTATTTCCTTATGAAGTGGTATTCTTACATATCCTTTCGAGAGAAAACTGTCCTGTGCCTTCTCTTTTGAGGCTACACACTTAGACATACACGCAACATGAAAGCTTTTCGACTTACAACGTGTTGTTTAGGAAAAACAAGATAATTTCGCACGATGCGGGATTTCCTTAAAACGTGATTTTCTGAAAAATTTTGACAAAAGAAAATTCTCCTTTTGGTTCTCTTTAGATGCTACATGTTAAGACGTACACGCCACAACAATTCTTTTCGAGATACAACGTGTAGTTTTGGAGATACAAGCTAATTTTGTACTATGCGTTATTTCTTCTCGTAAAGAGTTTCCAATGCGTACGTATATGTCTTTACTCTGCAAAACTGTATTTCCTTATGAAGTGGTATTCTTACATATCCTTTCGAGAGAAAACTGTCCTGTGCCTTCTCTTTTGAGGCTACACACTTAGACATACACGCAACATGAAAGCTTTTCGACTTACAACGTGTTGTTTAGGAAAAACAAGATAATTTCGCACGATGCGGGATTTCCTTAAAACGTGATTTTCTGAAAAATTTTGACGAAAGAAAATTCTCCTTTTGGTTCTCTTTAGATGCTACATGTTAAGACGTACACGCCACAACAATTCTTTTCGAGATACAACGTGTAGTTTTGGAGATACAAGCTAATTTTGTACTATGCGTTATTTCTTCTCGTAAAGCGTTTCCAATGCGTACGTATATGTCTTTACTCTGCAAAACTGTATTTCCTTATGAAGTGGTATTCTTACATATCCTTTCGAGAGAAAACTGTCCTGTGCCTTCTCTTTTGAGGCTACACACTTAGACATACACGCAACATGAAAGCTTTTCGACTTACAACGTGTTGTTTAGGAAAAACAAGATAATTTCGCACGATGCGGGATTTCCTTAAAACGTGATTTTCTGAAAAATTTTGACGAAAGAAAATTCTCCTTTTGGTTCTCTTTAGATGCTACATGTTAAGACGTACACGCCACAACAATTCTTTTCGAGATACAACGTGTAGTTTTGGAGATACAAGCTAATTTTGTACTATGCGTTATTTCTTCTCGTAAAGAGTTTCCAATGCGTATGTATATGTCTTTACTCTGCAAAACTGTATTTCCTTACGAAGTGGTATTCTTACATATCCTTTCGAGAGAAAACTGTCCTGTGCCTTCTCTTTTGAGGCTACACACTTAGACATACACGCAACATGAAAGCTTTTCGACTTACAACGTGTTGTTTAGGAAAAACAAGATAATTTCGCACGATGCGGGATTTCCTTAAAACGTGATTTTCTGAAAAATTTTGACGAAAGAAAATTCTCCTTTTGGTTCCCTTTAGATGCTACATGTTAAGACGTACACGCCACAACAATTCTTTTCGAGATACAACGTGTAGTTTTGGAGATACAAGCTAATTTTGTACTATGCGTTATTTCTTCTCGTAAAGAGTTTCCAATGCGTACGTATATGTCTTTACTCTGCAAAACTGTATTTCCTTATGAAGTGGTATTCTTACATATCCTTTCGAGAGAAAACTGTCCTGTGCCTTCTCTTTTGAGGCTACACACTTAGACATACACGCAACATGAAAGCTTTTCGACTTACAACGTGTTGTTTAGGAAAAACAAGATAATTTCGCACGATGCGGGATTTCCTTTAAACGTGATTTTCTGAAAAATTTTGACGAAAGAAAATTCTCCTTTTGGTTCTCTTTAGATGCTACATGTTAAGACGTACACGCCACAACAATTCTTTTCGAGATACAACGTGTAGTTTTGGAGATACAAGCTAATTTTGTACTATGCGTTATTTCTTCTCGTAAAGAGTTTCAAATGCGTACGTATATGTCTTTACTCTGCAAAACTGTATTTCCTTATGAAGTGGTATTCTTACATATCCTTTCGAGAGAAAACTGTCCTGTGCCTTCTCTTTTGAGGCTACACACTTAGACATACACGCAACATGAATGCTTTTCGACTTACAACGTGTTGTTTAGGAAAAACAAGATAATTTCGCACGATACGGGATTTCCTTAAAACGTGATTTTCTGAAAAATTTTGACGAAAGAAAATTCTCCTTTTGGTTCTCTTTAGATGCTACATGTTAAGACGTACACGCCACAACAATTCTTTTCGAGATACAACGTGTAGTTTTGGAGATACAAGCTAATTTTGTACTATGCGTTATTTCTTCTCGTAAAGCGTTTCCAATGCGTACGTATATGTCTTTACTCTGCAAAACTGTATTTCCTTATGAAGTGGTATTCTTACATATCCTTTCGAGAGAAAACTGTCCTGTGCCTTCTCTTTTGAGGCTACACACTTAGACATACACGCAACATGAAAGCTTTTCGACTTACAACGTGTTGTTTAGGAAAAACAAGATAATTTCGCACGATGCGGGATTTCCTTAAAACGTGATTTTCTGAAAAATTTTGACGAAAGAAAATTCTCCTTTTGGTTCTCTTTAGATGCTACATGTTAAGACGTACACGCCACAACAATTCTTTTCGAGATACAACGTGTAGTTTTGGAGATACAAGCTAATTTTGTACTATGCGTTATTTCTTCTCGTAAAGAGTTTCCAATGCGTACGTATATGTCTTTACTCTGCAAAACTGTATTTCCTTATGAAGTGGTATTCTTACATATCCTTTCGAGAGAAAACTGTCCTGTGCCTTCTCTTTTGAGGCTACACACTTAGACATACACGCAACATGAAAGCTTTTCGACTTACAACGTGTTGTTTAGGAAAAACAAGATAATTTCGCACGATGCGGGATTTCCTTAAAACGTGATTTTCTGAAAAATTTTGACGAAAGAAAATTCTCCTTTTGGTTCTCTTTAGATGCTACATGTTAAGACGTACACGCCACAACAATTCTTTTCGAGATACAACGTGTAGTTTTGGAGATACAAGCTAATTTTGTACTATGCGTTATTTCTTCTCCTAAAGAGTTTCCAATGCGTACGTATATGTCTTTACTCTGCAAAACTGTATTTCCTTATGAAGTGGTATTCTTACATATCCTTTCGAGAGAAAACTGTCCTGTGCCTTCTCTTTTGAGGCTACACACTTAGACATACACGCAACATGAAAGCTTTTCGACTTACAACGTGTTGTTTAGGAAAAACAAGATAATTTCGCACGATGCGGGATTTCCTTAAAACGTGATTTTTTGAAAAATTTTGACGAAAGAAAATTCTCCTTTTGGTTCTCTTTAGATGCTACATGTTAAGACGTACACGCCACAACAATTCTTTTCGAGATACAACGTGTAGTTTTGGAGATACAAGCTAATTTTGTACTATGCGTTATTTCTTCTCGTAAAGAGTTTCCAATGCGTACGTATATGTCTTTACTCTGCAAAACTGTATTTCCTTATGAAGTGGTATTCTTACATATCCTTTCGAGAGAAAACTGTCCTGTGCCTTCTCTTTTGAGGCTACACACTTAGACATACACGCAACATGAAAGCTTTTCGACTTACAACGTGTTGTTTAGGAAAAACAAGATAATTTCGCACGATGCGGGATTTCCTTAAAACGTGATTTTCTGAAAAATTTTGACGAAAGAAAATTCTCCTTTTGGTTCCCTTTAGATGCTACATGTTAAGACGTACACGCCACAACAATTCTTTTCGAGATACAACGTGTAGTTTTGGAGATACAAGCTAATTTTGTACTATGCGTTATTTCTTCTCGTAAAGAGTTTCCAATGCGTACGTATATGTCTTTACTCTGCAAAACTGTATTTCCTTATGAAGTGGTATTCTTACATATCCTTTCGAGAGAAAACTGTCCTGTGCCTTCTCTTTTGAGGCTACACACTTAGACATACACGCAACATGAAAGCTTTTCGACTTACAACGTGTTGTTTAGGAAAAACAAGATAATTTCGCACGATGCGGGATTTCCTTAAAACGTGATTTTCTGAAAAATTTTGACGAAAGAAAATTCTCCTTTTGGTTCTCTTTAGATGCTACATGTTAAGACGTACACGCCACAACAATTCTTTTCGAGATACAACGTGTAGTTTTGGAGATACAAGCTAATTTTGTACTATGCGTTATTTCTTCTCGTAAAGAGTTTCCAATGCGTATGTATATGTCTTTACTCTGCAAAACTGTATTTCCTTATGAAGTGGTATTCTTACATATCCTTTCGAGAGAAAACTGTCCTGTGCCTTCTCTTTTGAGGCTACACACTTAGACATACACGCAACATGAAAGCTTTTCGACTTACAACGTGTTGTTTAGGAAAAACAAGATAATTTCGCACGATGCGGGATTTCCTTAAAACGTGATTTTCTGAAAAATTTTGACGAAAGAAAATTCTCCGTTTGGTTCTCTTTAGATGCTACAAGTTAATACGTACACGCCACAACAATTCTTTTCGAGATACAACGTGTAGTTTTGGAGATACAAGCTAATTTTGTACTATGCGTTATTTCTTCTTGTAAAGAGTTTCCAATGCGTACGTATATGTCTTTACTCTGCAAAACTGTATTTCCTTATGAAGTGGTATTCTTACATATCCTTTCGAGAGAAAACTGTCCTGTGCCTTCTCTTTTGAGGCTACACACTTAGACATACACGCAACATGAAAGCTTTTCGACTTACAACGTGTTGTTTAGGAAAAACAAGATAATTTCGCACGATGCGGGATTTCCTTAAAACGTGAATTTCTGAAAAATTTTGACGAAAGAAAATTCTCCTTTTGGTTCTCTTTAGATGCTACATGTTAAGACGTACACGCCACAACAATTCTTTTCGAGATACAACGTGTAGTTTTGGAGATACAAGCTAATTTTGTACTATGCGTTATTTCTTCTCGTAAAGAGTTTCCAATGCGTACGTATATGTCTTTACTCTGCAAAACTGTATTTCCTTATGAAGTGGTATTCTTACATATCCTTTCGAGAGAAAACTGTCCTGTGCCTTCTCTTTTGAGGCTACACACTTAGACATACACGCAACATGAAAGCTTTTCGACTTACAACGTGTTGTTTAGGAAAAACAAGATAATTTCGCACGATGCGGGATTTCCTTAAAACGTGATTTTTTGAAAAATTTTGACGAAAGAAAATTCTCCTTTTGGTTCCCTTTAGATGCTACATGTTAAGACGTACACGCCACAACAATTCTTTTCGAGATACAACGTGTAGTTTTGGAGATACAAGCTAATTTTGTACTATGCGTTATTTCTTCTCGTAAAGAGTTTCCAATGCGTACGTATATGTCTTTACTCTGCAAAACTGTATTTCCTTATGAAGTGGTATTCTTACATATCCTTTCGAGAGAAAACTGTCCTGTGCCTTCTCTTTTGAGGCTACACACTTAGACATACACGCAACATGAAAGCTTTTCGACTTACAACGTGTTGTTTAGGAAAAACAAGATAATTTCGCACGATGCGGGATTTCCTTAAAACGTGATTTTCTGAAAAATTTTGACAAAAGAAAATTCTCCTTTTGGTTCTCTTTAGATGCTACATGTTAAGACGTACACGCCACAACAATTCTTTTCGAGATACAACGTGTAGTTTTGGAGATACAAGCTAATTTTGTACTATGCGTTATTTCTTCTCGTAAAGAGTTTCCAATGCGTACGTATATGTCTTTACTCTGCAAAACTGTATTTCCTTATGAAGTGGTATTCTTACATATCCTTTCGAGAGAAAACTGTCCTGTGCCTTCTCTTTTGAGGCTACACACTTAGACATACACGCAACATGAAAGCTTTTCGACTTACAACGTGTTGTTTAGGAAAAACAAGATAATTTCGCACGATGCGGGATTTCCTTAAAACGTGATTTTCTGAAAAATTTTGACGAAAGAAAATTCTCCTTTTGGTTCTCTTTAGATGCTACATGTTAAGACGTACACGCCACAACAATTCTTTTCGAGATACAACGTGTAGTTTTGGAGATACAAGCTAATTTTGTACTATGCGTTATTTCTTCTCGTAAAGCGTTTCCAATGCGTACGTATATGTCTTTACTCTGCAAAACTGTATTTCCTTATGAAGTGGTATTCTTACATATCCTTTCGAGAGAAAACTGTCCTGTGCCTTCTCTTTTGAGGCTACACACTTAGACATACACGCAACATGAAAGCTTTTCGACTTACAACGTGTTGTTTAGGAAAAACAAGATAATTTCGCACGATGCGGGATTTCCTTAAAACGTGATTTTCTGAAAAATTTTGACGAAAGAAAATTCTCCTTTTGGTTCTCTTTAGATGCTACATGTTAAGACGTACACGCCACAACAATTCTTTTCGAGATACAACGTGTAGTTTTGGAGATACAAGCTAATTTTGTACTATGCGTTATTTCTTCTCGTAAAGAGTTTCCAATGCGTATGTATATGTCTTTACTCTGCAAAACTGTATTTCCTTACGAAGTGGTATTCTTACATATCCTTTCGAGAGAAAACTGTCCTGTGCCTTCTCTTTTGAGGCTACACACTTAGACATACACGCAACATGAAAGCTTTTCGACTTACAACGTGTTGTTTAGGAAAAACAAGATAATTTCGCACGATGCGGGATTTCCTTAAAACGTGATTTTCTGAAAAATTTTGACGAAAGAAAATTCTCCTTTTGGTTCCCTTTAGATGCTACATGTTAAGACGTACACGCCACAACAATTCTTTTCGAGATACAACGTGTAGTTTTGGAGATACAAGCTAATTTTGTACTATGCGTTATTTCTTCTCGTAAAGAGTTTCCAATGCGTACGTATATGTCTTTACTCTGCAAAACTGTATTTCCTTATGAAGTGGTATTCTTACATATCCTTTCGAGAGAAAACTGTCCTGTGCCTTCTCTTTTGAGGCTACACACTTAGACATACACGCAACATGAAAGCTTTTCGACTTACAACGTGTTGTTTAGGAAAAACAAGATAATTTCGCACGATGCGGGATTTCCTTTAAACGTGATTTTCTGAAAAATTTTGACGAAAGAAAATTCTCCTTTTGGTTCTCTTTAGATGCTACATGTTAAGACGTACACGCCACAACAATTCTTTTCGAGATACAACGTGTAGTTTTGGAGATACAAGCTAATTTTGTACTATGCGTTATTTCTTCTCGTAAAGAGTTTCAAATGCGTACGTATATGTCTTTACTCTGCAAAACTGTATTTCCTTATGAAGTGGTATTCTTACATATCCTTTCGAGAGAAAACTGTCCTGTGCCTTCTCTTTTGAGGCTACACACTTAGACATACACGCAACATGAATGCTTTTCGACTTACAACGTGTTGTTTAGGAAAAACAAGATAATTTCGCACGATGCGGGATTTCCTTAAAACGTGATTTTCTGAAAAATTTTGACGAAAGAAAATTCTCCTTTTGGTTCTCTTTAGATGCTACATGTTAAGACGTACACGCCACAACAATTCTTTTCGAGATACAACGTGTAGTTTTGGAGATACAAGCTAATTTTGTACTATGCGTTATTTCTTCTCGTAAAGCGTTTCCAATGCGTACGTATATGTCTTTACTCTGCAAAACTGTATTTCCTTATGAAGTGGTATTCTTACATATCCTTTCGAGAGAAAACTGTCCTGTGCCTTCTCTTTTGAGGCTACACACTTAGACATACACGCAACATGAAAGCTTTTCGACTTACAACGTGTTGTTTAGGAAAAACAAGATAATTTCGCACGATGCGGGATTTCCTTAAAACGTGATTTTCTGAAAAATTTTGACGAAAGAAAATTCTCCTTTTGGTTCTCTTTAGATGCTACATGTTAAGACGTACACGCCACAACAATTCTTTTCGAGATACAACGTGTAGTTTTGGAGATACAAGCTAATTTTGTACTATGCGTTATTTCTTCTCGTAAAGAGTTTCCAATGCGTATGTATATGTCTTTACTCTGCAAAACTGTATTTCCTTATGAAGTGGTATTCTTACATATCCTTTCGAGAGAAAACTGTCCTGTGCCTTCTCTTTTGAGGCTACACACTTAGACATACACGCAACATGAAAGCTTTTCGACTTACAACGTGTTGTTTAGGAAAAACAAGATAATTTCGCACGATGCGGGATTTCCTTAAAACGTGATTTTCTGAAAAATTTTGACGAAAGAAAATTCTCCTTTTGGTTCTCTTTAGATGCTACAAGTTAAGACGTACACGCCACAACAATTCTTTTCGAGATACAACGTGTAGTTTTGGAGATACAAGCTAATTTTGTACTATGCGTTATTTCTTCTCGTAAAGAGTTTCCAATGCGTACGTATATGTCTTTACTCTGCAAAACTGTATTTCCTTATGAAGTGGTATTCTTACATATCCTTTCGAGAGAAAACTGTCCTGTGCCTTCTCTTTTGAGGCTACACACTTAGACATACACGCAACATGAAAGCTTTTCGACTTACAACGTGTTGTTTAGGAAAAACAAGATAATTTCGCACGATGCGGGATTTCCTTAAAACGTGATTTTCTGAAAAATTTTGACGAAAGAAAATTCTCCTTTTGGTTCTCTTTAGATGCTACATGTTAAGACGTACACGCCACAACAATTCTTTTCGAGATACAACGTGTAGTTTTGGAGATACAAGCTAATTTTGTACTATGCGTTATTTCTTCTCGTAAAGAGTTTCCAATGCGTACGTATATGTCTTTACTCTGCAAAACTGTATTTCCTTATGAAGTGGTATTCTTACATATCCTTTCGAGAGAAAACTGTCCTGTGCCTTCTCTTTTGAGGCCACACACTTAGACATACACGCAACATGAAAGCTTTTCGACTTACAACGTGTTGTTTAGGAAAAACAAGATAATTTCGCACGATGCGGGATTTCCTTAAAACGTGATTTTCTGAAAAATTTTGACGAAAGAAAATTCTCCTTTTGGTTCTCTTTAGATGCTACATGTTAAGACGTACACGCCACAACAATTCTTTTCGAGATACAACGTGTAGTTTTGGAGATACAAGCTAATTTTGTACTATGCGTTATTTCTTCTCGTAAAGAGTTTCCAATGCGTACGTATATGTCTTTACTCTGCAAAACTGTATTTCCTTATGAAGTGGTATTCTTACATATCCTTTCGAGAGAAAACTGTCCTGTGCCTTCTCTTTTGAGGCTACACACTTAGACATACACGCAACATGAAAGCTTTTCGACTTACAACGTGTTGTTTAGGAAAAACAAGATAATTTCGCACGATGCGGGATTTCCTTAAAACGTGATTTTCTGAAAAATTTTGACGAAAGAAAATTCTCCTTTTGGTTCCCTTTAGATGCTACATGTTAAGACGTACACGCCACAACAATTCTTTTCGAGATACAACGTGTAGTTTTGGAGATACAAGCTAATTTTGTACTATGCGTTATTTCTTCTCGTAAAGAGTTTCCAATGCGTACGTATATGTCTTTACTCTGCAAAACTGTATTTCCTTATGAAGTGGTATTCTTACATATCCTTTCGAGAGAAAACTGTCCTGTGCCTTCTCTTTTGAGGCTACACACTTAGACATACACGCAACATGAAAGCTTTTCGACTTACAACGTGTTGTTTAGGAAAAACAAGATAATTTCGCACGATGCGGGATTTCCTTAAAACGTGATTTTCTGAAAAATTTTGACGAAAGAAAATTCTCCTTTTGGTTCTCTTTAGATGCTACATGTTAAGACGTACACGCCACAACAATTCTTTTCGAGATACAACGTGTAGTTTTGGAGATACAAGCTAATTTTGTACTATGCGTTATTTCTTCTCGTAAAGAGTTTCCAATGCGTACGTATATGTCTTTACTCTGCAAAACTGTATTTCCTTATGAAGTGGTATTCTTACATATCCTTTCGAGAGAAAACTGTCCTGTGCCTTCTCTTTTGAGGCTACACACTTAGACATACACGCAACATGAAAGCTTTTCGACTTACAACGTGTTGTTTAGGAAAAACAAGATAATTTCGCACGATGCGGGATTTCCTTAAAACGTGATTTTTTGAAAAATTTTGACGAAAGAAAATTCTCCTTTTGGTTCTCTTTAGATGCTACATGTTAAGACGTACACGCCACAACAATTCTTTTCGAGATACAACGTGTAGTTTTGGAGATACAAGCTAATTTTGTACTATGCGTTATTTCTTCTCCTAAAGAGTTTCCAATGCGTACGTATATGTCTTTACTCTGCAAAACTGTATTTCCTTATGAAGTGGTATTCTTACATATCCTTTCGAGAGAAAACTGTCCTGTGCCTTCTCTTTTGAGGCTACACACTTAGACATACACGCAACATGAAAGCTTTTCGACTTACAACGTGTTGTTTAGGAAAAACAAGATAATTTCGCACGATGCGGGATTTCCTTAAAACGTGATTTTTTGAAAAATTTTGACGAAAGAAAATTCTCCTTTTGGTTCTCTTTAGATGCTACATGTTAAGACGTACACGCCACAACAATTCTTTTCGAGATACAACGTGTAGTTTTGGAGATACAAGCTAATTTTGTACTATGCGTTATTTCTTCTCGTAAAGAGTTTCCAATGCGTACGTATATGTCTTTACTCTGCAAAACTGTATTTCCTTATGAAGTGGTATTCTTACATATCCTTTCGAGAGAAAACTGTCCTGTGCCTTCTCTTTTGAGGCTACACACTTAGACATACACGCAACATGAAAGCTTTTCGACTTACAACGTGTTGTTTAGGAAAAACAAGATAATTTCGCACGATGCGGGATTTCCTTAAAACGTGATTTTCTGAAAAATTTTGACGAAAGAAAATTCTCCTTTTGGTTCTCTTTAGATGCTACATGTTAAGACGTACACGCCACAACAATTCTTTTCGAGATACAACGTGTAGTTTTGGAGATACAAGCTAATTTTGTACTATGCGTTATTTCTTCTCGTAAAGAGTTTCCAATGCCTACGTATATGTCTTTACTCTGCAAAACTGTATTTCCTTATGAAGTGGTATTCTTACATATCCTTTTGAGAGAAAACTGTCCTGTGCCTTCTCTTTTGAGGCCACACACTTAGACATACACGCAACATGAAAGCTTTTCGACTTACAACGTGTTGTTTAGGAAAAACAAGATAATTTCGCATGATGCGGGATTTCCTTAAAACGTGATTTTTTGAAAAATTTTGACGAAAGAAAATTCTCCTTTTGGTTCTCTTTAGATGCTACATGTTAAGACGTACACGCCACAACAATTCTTTTCGAGATACAACGTGTAGTTTTGGAGATACAAGCTAATTTTGTACTATGCGTTATTTCTTCTCGTAAAGAGTTTCCAATGCGTACGTATATGTCTTTACTCTGCAAAACTGTATTTCCTTATGAAGTGGTATTCTTACATATCCTTTCGAGAGAAAACTGTCCTGTGCCTTCTCTTTTGAGGCTACACACTTAGACATACACGCAACATGAAATTTTTTCGACTTACAACGTGTTGTTTAGGAAAAACAAGATAATTTCGCACGATGCGGGATTTCCTTAAAACGTGATTTTCTGAAAAATTTTGACGAAAGAAAATTCTCCTTTTGGTTTCCTTTAGAAGCTACATGTTAAGACGTACACGCCACAACAATTCTTTTCGAGATACAACGTGTAGTTTTGGAGATACAAGCTAATTTTGTACTATGCGTTATTTCTTCTCGTAAAGAGTTTCCAATGCGTACGTATATGTCTTTACTCTGCAAAACTGTATTTCCTTATGAAGTGGTATTCTTACATATCCTTTCGAGAGAAAACTGTCCTGTGCCTTCTCTTTTGAGGCTACACACTTAGACATACACGCAACATGAAAGCTTTTCGACTTACAACGTGTTGTTTAGGAAAAACAAGATAATTTCGCACGATGCGGGATTTCCTTAAAACGTGTTTTTCTGAAAAATTTTGACGAAAGAAAATTCTCCTTTAGGTTCTCTTTAGATGCTACATGTTAAGACGTACACGCCACAACAATTCTTTTCGAGATACAACGTGTAGTTTTGGAGATACAAGCTAATTTTGTACTATGCGTTATTTCTTCTCGTAAAGAGTTTCCAATGCGTACGTACATGTCTTTACTCTGCAAAACTGTATTTCCTTATGAAGTGGTATTCTTACATATCCTTTCGAGAGAAAACTGTCCTGTGCCTTCTCTTTTGAGGCTACACACTTAGACATACACGCAACATGAAAGCTTTTCGACTTACAACGTGTTGTTTAGGAAAAACAAGATAATTTCGCACGATGCGGGATTTCCTTAAAACGTGAATTTCTGAAAAATTTTGACGAAAGAAAATTCTCCTTTTGGTTCTCTTTAGATGCTACATGTTAAGACGTACACGCCACAACAATTCTTTTCGAGATACAACGTGTAGTTTTGGAGATACAAGCTAATTTTGTACTATGCGTTATTTCTTCTCGTAAAGAGTTTCCAATGCGTAAGTATATGTCTTTACTCTGCAAAACTGTATTTCCTTATGAAGTGGTATTCTTACATATCCTTTCGAGAGAAAACTGTCCTGTGCCTTCTCTTTTGAGGCTACACACTTAGACATACACGCAACATGAAAGCTTTTCGACTTACAACGTGTTGTTTAGGAAAAACAAGATAATTTCGCACGATGCGGGATTTCCTTAAAACGTGATTTTTTGAAAAATTTTGACGAAAGAAAATTCTCCTTTTGGTTCTCTTTAGATGCTACATGTTAAGACGTACACGCCACAACAATTCTTTTCGAGATACAACGTGTAGTTTTGGAGATACAAGCTAATTTTGTACTATGCGTTATTTCTTCTCCTAAAGAGTTTCCAATGCGTACGTATATGTCTTTACTCTGCAAAACTGTATTTCCTTATGAAGTGGTATTCTTACATATCCTTTCGAGAGAAAACTGTCCTGTGCCTTCTCTTTTGAGGCTACACACTTAGACATACACGCAACATGAAAGCTTTTCGACTTACAACGTGTTGTTTAGGAAAAACAAGATAATTTCGCACGATGCGGGATTTCCTTAAAACGTGATTTTTTGAAAAATTTTGACGAAAGAAAATTCTCCTTTTGGTTCTCTTTAGATGCTACATGTTAAGACGTACACGCCACAACAATTCTTTTCGAGATACAACGTGTAGTTTTGGAGATACAAGCTAATTTTGTACTATGCGTTATTTCTTCTCGTAAAGAGTTTCCAATGCGTACGTATATGTCTTTACTCTGCAAAACTGTATTTCCTTATGAAGTGGTATTCTTACATATCCTTTCGAGAGAAAACTGTCCTGTGCCTTCTCTTTTGAGGCTACACACTTAGACATACACGCAACATGAAAGCTTTTCGACTTACAACGTGTTGTTTAGGAAAAACAAGATAATTTCGCACGATGCGGGATTTCCTTAAAACGTGATTTTCTGAAAAATTTTGACGAAAGAAAATTCTCCTTTTGGTTCCCTTTAGATGCTACATGTTAAGACGTACACGCCACAACAATTCTTTTCGAGATACAACGTGTAGTTTTGGAGATACAAGCTAATTTTGTACTATGCGTTATTTCTTCTCGTAAAGAGTTTCCAATGCGTACGTATATGTCTTTACTCTGCAAAACTGTATTTCCTTATGAAGTGGTATTCTTACATATCCTTTCGAGAGAAAACTGTCCTGTGCCTTCTCTTTTGAGGCTACACACTTAGACATACACGCAACATGAAAGCTTTTCGACTTACAACGTGTTGTTTAGGAAAAACAAGATAATTTCGCACGATGCGGGATTTCCTTAAAACGTGATTTTCTGAAAAATTTTGACGAAAGAAAATTCTCCTTTTGGTTCTCTTTAGATGCTACATGTTAAGACGTACACGCCACAACAATTCTTTTCGAGATACAACGTGTAGTTTTGGAGATACAAGCTAATTTTGTACTATGCGTTATTTCTTCTCGTAAAGAGTTTCCAATGCGTACGTATATGTCTTTACTCTGCAAAACTGTATTTCCTTATGAAGTGGTATTCTTACATATCCTTTCGAGAGAAAACTGTCCTGTGCCTTCTCTTTTGAGGCTACACACTTAGACATACACGCAACATGAAAGCTTTTCGACTTACAACGTGTTGTTTAGGAAAAACAAGATAATTTCGCACGATGCGGGATTTCCTTAAAACGTGAATTTCTGAAAAATTTTGACGAAAGAAAATTCTCCTTTTGGTTCTCTTTAGATGCTACATGTTAAGACGTACACGCCACAACAATTCTTTTCGAGATACAACGTGTAGTTTTGGAGATACAAGCTAATTTTGTACTATGCGTTATTTCTTCTCGTAAAGAGTTTCCAATGCGTACGTATATGTCTTTACTCTGCAAAACTGTATTTCCTTATGAAGTGGTATTCTTACATATCCTTTCGAGAGAAAACTGTCCTGTGCCTTCTCTTTTGAGGCTACACACTTAGACATACACGCAACATGAAAGCTTTTCGACTTACAACGTGTTGTTTAGGAAAAACAAGATAATTTCGCACGATGCGGGATTTCCTTAAAACGTGATTTTTTGAAAAATTTTGACGAAAGAAAATTCTCCTTTTGGTTCTCTTTAGATGCTACATGTTAAGACGTACACGCCACAACAATTCTTTTCGAGATACAACGTGTAGTTTTGGAGATACAAGCTAATTTTGTACTATGCGTTATTTCTTCTCCTAAAGAGTTTCCAATGCGTACCTATATGTCTTTACTCTGCAAAACTGTATTTCCTTATGAAGTGGTATTCTTACATATCCTTTCGAGAGAAAACTGTCCTGTGCCTTCTCTTTTGAGGCTACACACTTAGACATACACGCAACATGAAAGCTTTTCGACTTACAACGTGTTGTTTAGGAAAAACAAGATAATTTCGCACGATGCGGGATTTCCTTAAAACGTGATTTTCTGAAAAATTTTGACGAAAGAAAATTCTCCTTTTGGTTCCCTTTAGATGCTACATGTTAAGACGTACACGCCACAACAATTCTTTTCGAGATACAACGTGTAGTTTTGGAGATACAAGCTAATTTTGTACTATGCGTTATTTCTTCTCGTAAAGAGTTTCCAATGCGTACGTATATGTCTTTACTCTGCAAAACTGTATTTCCTTATGAAGTGGTATTCTTACATATCCTTTCGAGAGAAAACTGTCCTGTGCCTTCTCTTTTGAGGCTACACACTTAGACATACACGCAACATGAAAGCTTTTCGACTTACAACGTGTTGTTTAGGAAAAGCAAGATAATTTCGCACGATGCGGGATTTCCTTAAAACGTGATTTTCTGAAAAATTTTGACAAAAGAAAATTCTCCTTTTGGTTCTCTTTAGATGCTACATGTTAAGACGTACACGCCACAACAATTCTTTTCGAGATACAACGTGTAGTTTTGGAGATACAAGCTAATTTTGTACTATGCGTTATTTCTTCTCGTAAAGAGTTTCCAATGCGTACGTATATGTCTTTACTCTGCAAAACTGTATTTCCTTATGAAGTGGTATTCTTACATATCCTTTCGAGAGAAAACTGTCCTGTGCCTTCTCTTTTGAGGCTACACACTTAGACATACACGCAACATGAAAGCTTTTCGACTTACAACGTGTTGTTTAGGAAAAACAAGATAATTTCGCACGATGCGGGATTTCCTTAAAACGTGATTTTCTGAAAAATTTTGACGAAAGAAAATTCTCCTTTTGGTTCTCTTTAGATGCTACATGTTAAGACGTACACGCCACAACAATTCTTTTCGAGATACAACGTGTAGTTTTGGAGATACAAGCTAATTTTGTACTATGCGTTATTTCTTCTCGTAAAGCGTTTCCAATGCGTACGTATATGTCTTTACTCTGCAAAACTGTATTTCCTTATGAAGTGGTATTCTTACATATCCTTTCGAGAGAAAACTGTCCTGTGCCTTCTCTTTTGAGGCTACACACTTAGACATACACGCAACATGAAAGCTTTTCGACTTACAACGTGTTGTTTAGGAAAAACAAGATAATTTCGCACGATGCGGGATTTCCTTAAAACGTGATTTTCTGAAAAATTTTGACGAAAGAAAATTCTCCTTTTGGTTCTCTTTAGATGCTACATGTTAAGACGTACACGCCACAACAATTCTTTTCGAGATACAACGTGTAGTTTTGGAGATACAAGCTAATTTTGTACTATGCGTTATTTCTTCTCGTAAAGAGTTTCCAATGCGTATGTATATGTCTTTACTCTGCAAAACTGTATTTCCTTATGAAGTGGTATTCTTACATATCCTTTCGAGAGAAAACTGTCCTGTGCCTTCTCTTTTGAGGCTACACACTTAGACATACACGCAACATGAAAGCTTTTCGACTTACAACGTGTTGTTTAGGAAAAACAAGATAATTTCGCACGATGCGGGATTTCCTTAAAACGTGATTTTCTGAAAAATTTTGACGAAAGAAAATTCTCCTTTTGGTTCCCTTTAGATGCTACATGTTAAGACGTACACGCCACAACAATTCTTTTCGAGATACAACGTGTAGTTTTGGAGATACAAGCTAATTTTGTACTATGCGTTATTTCTTCTCGTAAAGAGTTTCCAATGCGTACGTATATGTCTTTACTCTGCAAAACTGTATTTCCTTATGAAGTGGTATTCTTACATATCCTTTCGAGAGAAAACTGTCCTGTGCCTTCTCTTTTGAGGCTACACACTTAGACATACACGCAACATGAAAGCTTTTCGACTTACAACGTGTTGTTTAGGAAAAACAAGATAATTTCGCACGATGCGGGATTTCCTTTAAACGTGATTTTCTGAAAAATTTTGACGAAAGAAAATTCTCCTTTTGGTTCTCTTTAGATGCTACATGTTAAGACGTACACGCCACAACAATTCTTTTCGAGATACAACGTGTAGTTTTGGAGATACAAGCTAATTTTGTACTATGCGTTATTTCTTCTCGTAAAGAGTTTCCAATGCGTATGTATATGTCTTTACTCTGCAAAACTGTATTTCCTTATGAAGTGGTATTCTTACATATCCTTTCGAGAGAAAACTGTCCTGTGCCTTCTCTTTTGAGGCTACACACTTAGACATACACGCAACATGAAAGCTTTTCGACTTACAACGTGTTGTTTAGGAAAAACAAGATAATTTCGCACGATGCGGGATTTCCTTAAAACGTGATTTTCTGAAAAATTTTGACGAAAGAAAATTCTCCTTTTGGTTCTCTTTAGATGCTACAAGTTAAGACGTACACGCCACAACAATTCTTTTCGAGATACAACGTGTAGTTTTGGAGATACAAGCTAATTTTGTACTATGCGTTATTTCTTCTCGTAAAGAGTTTCCAATGCGTACGTATATGTCTTTACTCTGCAAAACTGTATTTCCTTATGAAGTGGTATTCTTACATATCCTTTCGAGAGAAAACTGTCCTGTGCCTTCTCTTTTGAGGCTACACACTTAGACATACACGCAACATGAAAGCTTTTCGACTTACAACGTGTTGTTTAGGAAAAACAAGATAATTTCGCACGATGCGGGATTTCCTTAAAACGTGATTTTCTGAAAAATTTTGACGAAAGAAAATTCTCCTTTTGGTTCTCTTTAGATGCAAATGTTAAGACGTACACGCCACAACAATTCTTTTCGAGATACAACGTGTAGTTTTGGAGATACAAGCTAATTTTGTACTATGCGTTATTTCTTCTCGTAAAGAGTTTCCAATGCGTACGTATATGTCTTTACTCTGCAAAACTGTATTTCCTTATGAAGTGGTATTCTTACATATCCTTTCGAGAGAAAACTGTCCTGTGCCTTCTCTTTTGAGGCCACACACTTAGACATACACGCAACATGAAAGCTTTTCGACTTACAACGTGTTGTTTAGGAAAAACAAGATAATTTCGCACGATGCGGGATTTCCTTAAAACGTGATTTTCTGAAAAATTTTGACGAAAGAAAATTCTCCTTTTGGTTCTCTTTAGATGCTACATGTTAAGACGTACACGCCACAACAATTCTTTTCGAGATACAACGTGTAGTTTTGGAGATACAAGCTAATTTTGTACTATGCGTTATTTCTTCTCGTAAAGAGTTTCCAATGCGTACGTATATGTCTTTACTCTGCAAAACTGTATTTCCTTATGAAGTGGTATTCTTACATATCCTTTCGAGAGAAAACTGTCCTGTGCCTTCTCTTTTGAGGCTACACACTTAGACATACACGCAACATGAAAGCTTTTCGACTTACAACGTGTTGTTTAGGAAAAACAAGATAATTTCGCACGATGCGGGATTTCCTTAAAACGTGATTTTCTGAAAAATTTTGACGAAAGAAAATTCTCCTTTTGGTTCCCTTTAGATGCTACCTGTTAAGACGTACACGCCACAACAATTCTTTTCGAGATACAACGTGTAGTTTTGGAGATACAAGCTAATTTTGTACTATGCGTTATTTCTTCTCGTAAAGAGTTTCCAATGCGTACGTATATGTCTTTACTCTGCAAAACTGTATTTCCTTATGAAGTGGTATTCTTACATATCCTTTCGAGAGAAAACTGTCCTGTGCCTTCTCTTTTGAGGCTACACACTTAGACATACACGCAACATGAAAGCTTTTCGACTTACAACGTGTTGTTTAGGAAAAACAAGATAATTTCGCACGATGCGGGATTTCCTTAAAACGTGATTTTCTGAAAAATTTTGACGAAAGAAAATTCTCCTTTTGGTTCTCTTTAGATGCTACATGTTAAGACGTACACGCCACAACAATTCTTTTCGAGATACAACGTGTAGTTTTGGAGATACAAGCTAATTTTGTACTATGCGTTATTTCTTCTCGTAAAGAGTTTCCAATGCGTACGTATATGTCTTTACTCTGCAAAACTGTATTTCCTTATGAAGTGGTATTCTTACATATCCTTTCGAGAGAAAACTGTCCTGTGCCTTCTCTTTTGAGGCTACACACTTAGACATACACGCAACATGAAAGCTTTTCGACTTACAACGTGTTGTTTAGGAAAAACAAGATAATTTCGCACGATGCGGGATTTCCTTAAAACGTGATTTTTTGAAAAATTTTGACGAAAGAAAATTCTCCTTTTGGTTCTCTTTAGATGCTACATGTTAAGACGTACACGCCACAACAATTCTTTTCGAGATACAACGTGTAGTTTTGGAGATACAAGCTAATTTTGTACTATGCGTTATTTCTTCTCCTAAAGAGTTTCCAATGCGTACGTATATGTCTTTACTCTGCAAAACTGTATTTCCTTATGAAGTGGTATTCTTACATATCCTTTCGAGAGAAAACTGTCCTGTGCCTTCTCTTTTGAGGCTACACACTTAGACATACACGCAACATGAAAGCTTTTCGACTTACAACGTGTTGTTTAGGAAAAACAAGATAATTTCGCACGATGCGGGATTTCCTTAAAACGTGATTTTTTGAAAAATTTTGACGAAAGAAAATTCTCCTTTTGGTTCTCTTTAGATGCTACATGTTAAGACGTACACGCCACAACAATTCTTTTCGAGATACAACGTGTAGTTTTGGAGATACAAGCTAATTTTGTACTATGCGTTATTTCTTCTCGTAAAGAGTTTCCAATGCGTACGTATATGTCTTTACTCTGCAAAACTGTATTTCCTTATGAAGTGGTATTCTTACATATCCTTTCGAGAGAAAACTGTCCTGTGCCTTCTCTTTTGAGGCTACACACTTAGACATACACGCAACATGAAAGCTTTTCGACTTACAACGTGTTGTTTAGGAAAAACAAGGTAATTTCGCACGATGCGGGATTTCCTTAAAACGTGATTTTCTGAAAAATTTTGACGAAAGAAAATTCTCCTTTTGGTTCCCTTTAGATGCTACATGTTAAGACGTACACGCCACAACAATTCTTTCGAGATACAACGTGTAGTTTTGGAGATACAAGCTAATTTTGTACTATGCGTTATTTCTTCTCGTAAAGAGTTTCCAATGCGTACGTATATGTCTTTACTCTGCAAAACTGTATTTCCTTATGAAGTGGTATTCTTACATATCCTTTCGAGAGAAAACTGTCCTGTGCCTTCTCTTTTGAGGCTACACACTTAGACATACACGCAACATGAAAGCTTTTCGACTTACAACGTGTTGTTTAGGAAAAACAAGATAATTTCGCACGACGCGGGATTTCCTTAAAACGTGATTTTCTGAAAAATTTTGACGAAAGAAAATTCTCCTTTTGGTTCTCTTTAGATGCTACATGTTAAGACGTACACGCCACAACAATTCTTTTCGAGATACAACGTGTAGTTTTGGAGATACAAGCTAATTTTGTACTATGCGTTATTTCTTCTCGTAAAGAGTTTCCAATGCGTACGTATATGTCTTTACTCTGCAAAACTGTATTTCCTTATGAAGTGGTATTCTTACATATCCTTTCGAGAGAAAACTGTCCTGTGCCTTCTCTTTTGAGGCTACACACTTAGACATACACGCAACATGAAAGCTTTTCGACTTACAACGTGTTGTTTAGGAAAAACAAGATAATTTCGCACGATGCGGGATTTCCTTAAAACGTGAATTTCTGAAAAATTTTGACGAAAGAAAATTCTCCTTTTGGTTCTCTTTAGATGCTACATGTTAAGACGTACACGCCACAACAATTCTTTTCGAGATACAACGTGTAGTTTTGGAGATACAAGCTAATTTTGTACTATGCGTTATTTCTTCTCGTAAAGAGTTTCCAATGCGTACCTATATGTCTTTACTCTGCAAAACTGTATTTCCTTATGAAGTGGTATTCTTACATATCCTTTCGAGAGAAAACTGTCCTGTGCCTTCTCTTTTGAGGCTACACACTTAGACATACACGCAACATGAAAGCTTTTCGACTTACAACGTGTTGTTTAGGAAAAACAAGATAATTTCGCACGATGCGGGATTTCCTTAAAACGTGATTTTTTGAAAAATTTTGACGAAAGAAAATTCTCCTTTTGGTTCTCTTTAGATGCTACATGTTAAGACGTACACGCCACAACAATTCTTTTCGAGATACAACGTGTAGTTTTGGAGATACAAGCTAATTTTGTACTATGCGTTATTTCTTCTCCTAAAGAGTTTCCAATGCGTACGTATATGTCTTTACTCTGCAAAACTGTATTTCCTTATGAAGTGGTATTCTTACATATCCTTTCGAGAGAAAACTGTCCTGTGCCTTCTCTTTTGAGGCTACACACTTAGACATACACGCAACATGAAAGCTTTTCGACTTACAACGTGTTGTTTAGGAAAAACAAGATAATTTCGCACGATGCGGGATTTCCTTAAAACGTGATTTTCTGAAAAATTTTGACGAAAGAAAATTCTCCTTTTGGTTCTCTTTAGATGCTACATGTTAAGACGTACACGCCACAACAATTCTTTTCGAGATACAACGTGTAGTTTTGGACATACAAGCTAATTTTGTACTATGCGTTATTTCTTCTCGTAAAGAGTTTCCAATGCGTACGTATATGTCTTTACTCTGCAAAACTGTATTTCCTTATGAAGTGGTATTCTTACATATCCTTTCGAGAGAAAACTGTCCTGTGCCTTCTCTTTTGAGGCTACACACTTAGACATACACGCAACATGAAAGCTTTTCGACTTACAACGTGTTGTTTAGGAAAAACAAGATAATTTCGCACGATGCGGGATTTCCTTAAAACGTGATTTTCTGAAAAATTTTGACGAAAGAAAATTCTCCTTTTGGTTCTCTTTAGATGCTACAAGTTAAGACGTACACGCCACAACAATTCTTTTCGAGATACAACGTGTAGTTTTGGAGATACAAGCTAATTTTGTACTATGCGTTATTTCTTCTCATAAAGAGTTTCCAATGCGTACGTATATGTCTTTACGCTGCAAAACTGTATTTCCTTATGAAGTGGTATTCTTACATATCCTTTCGAGAGAAAACTGTCCTGTGCCTTCTCTTTTGAGGCTACACACTTAGACATACACGCAACATGAAAGCTTTTCGACTTACAACGTGTTGTTTAGGAAAAACAAGATAATTTCGCACGATGCGGGATTTCCTTAAAACGTGATTTTCTGAAAAATTTTGACGAAAGAAAATTCTCCTTTTGGTTCTCTTTAGATGCTACATGTTAAGACGTACACGCCACAACAATTCTTTTCGAGATACAACGTGTAGTTTTGGAGATACAAGCTAATTTTGTACTATGCGTTATTTCTTCTCGTAAAGAGTTTCCAATGCGTACGTATATGTCTTTACTCTGCAAAACTGTATTTCCTTATGAAGTGGTATTCTTACATATCCTTTCGAGAGAAAACTGTCCTGTGCCTTCTCTTTTGAGGCCACACACTTAGACATACACGCAACATGAAAGCTTTTCGACTTACAACGTGTTGTTTAGGAAAAACAAGATAATTTCACACGATGCGGGATTTCCTTAAAACGTGATTTTCTGAAAAATTTTGACGAAAGAAAATTCTCCTTTTGGTTCTCTTTAGATGCTACATGTTAAGACGTACACGCCACAACAATTCTTTTCGAGATACAACGTGTAGTTTTGGAGATACAAGCTAATTTTGTACTATGCGTTATTTCTTCTCGTAAAGAGTTTCCAATGCGTACGTATATGTCTTTACTCTGCAAAACTGTATTTCCTTATGAAGTGGTATTCTTACATATCCTTTCGAGAGAAAACTGTCCTGTGCCTTCTCTTTTGAGGCTACACACTTAGACATACACGCAACATGAAAGCTTTTCGACTTACAACGTGTTGTTTAGGAAAAACAAGATAATTTCGCACGATGCGGGATTTCCTTAAAACGTGATTTTCTGAAAAATTTTGACGAAAGAAAATTCTCCTTTTGGTTCCCTTTAGATGCTACATGTTAAGACGTACACGCCACAACAATTCTTTTCGAGATACAACGTGTAGTTTTGGAGATACAAGCTAATTTTGTACTATGCGTTATTTCTTCTCGTAAAGAGTTTCCAATGCGTACGTATATGTCTTTACTCTGCAAAACTGTATTTCCTTATGAAGTGGTATTCTTACATATCCTTTCGAGAGAAAACTGTCCTGTGCCTTCTCTTTTGAGGCTACACACTTAGACATACACGCAACATGAAAGCTTTTCGACTTACAACGTGTTGTTTAGGAAAAACAAGATAATTTCGCACGATGCGGGATTTCCTTAAAACGTGATTTTCTGAAAAATTTTGACGAAAGAAAATTCTCCTTTTGGTTCTCTTTAGATGCTACATGTTAAGACGTACACGCCACAACAATTCTTTTCGAGATACAACGTGTAGTTTTGGAGATACAAGCTAATTTTGTACTATGCGTTATTTCTTCTCGTAAAGAGTTTCCAATGCGTACGTATATGTCTTTACTCTGCAAAACTGTATTTCCTTATGAAGTGGTATTCTTACATATCCTTTCGAGAGAAAACTGTCCTGTGCCTTCTCTTTTGAGGCTACACACTTAGACATACACGCAACATGAAAGCTTTTCGACTTACAACGTGTTGTTTAGGAAAAACAAGATAATTTCGCACGATGCGGGATTTCCTTAAAACGTGAATTTCTGAAAAATTTTGACGAAAGAAAATTCTCCTTTTGGTTCTCTTTAGATGCTACATGTTAAGACGTACACGCCACAACAATTCTTTTCGAGATACAACGTGTAGTTTTGGAGATACAAGCTAATTTTGTACTATGCGTTATTTCTTCTCGTAAAGAGTTTCCAATGCGTACGTATATGTCTTTACTCTGCAAAACTGTATTTCCTTATGAAGTGGTATTCTTACATATCCTTTCGAGAGAAAACTGTCCTGTGCCTTCTCTTTTGAGGCTACACACTTAGACATACACGCAACATGAAAGCTTTTCGACTTACAACGTGTTGTTTAGGAAAAACAAGATAATTTCGCACGATGCGGGATTTCCTTAAAACGTGATTTTTTGAAAAATTTTGACGAAAGAAAATTCTCCTTTTGGTTCTCTTTAGATGCTACATGTTAAGACGTACACGCCACAACAATTCTTTTCGAGATACAACGTGTAGTTTTGGAGATACAAGCTAATTTTGTACTATGCGTTATTTCTTCTCCTAAAGAGTTTCCAATGCGTACGTATATGTCTTTACTCTGCAAAACTGTATTTCCTTATGAAGTGGTATTCTTACATATCCTTTCGAGAGAAAACTGTCCTGTGCCTTCTCTTTTGAGGCTACACACTTAGACATACACGCAACATGAAAGCTTTTCGACTTACAACGTGTTGTTTAGGAAAAACAAGATAATTTCGCACGATGCGGGATTTCCTTAAAACGTGATTTTTTGAAAAATTTTGACGAAAGAAAATTCTCCTTTTGGTTCTCTTTAGATGCTACATGTTAAGACGTACACGCCACAACAATTCTTTTCGAGATACAACGTGTAGTTTTGGAGATACAAGCTAATTTTGTACTATGCGTTATTTCTTCTCGTAAAGAGTTTCCAATGCGTACGTATATGTCTTTACTCTGCAAAACTGTATTTCCTTATGAAGTGGTATTCTTACATATCCTTTCGAGAGAAAACTGTCCTGTGCCTTCTCTTTTGAGGCTACACACTTAGACATACACGCAACATGAAAGCTTTTCGACTTACAACGTGTTGTTTAGGAAAAACAAGATAATTTCGCACGATGCGGGATTTCCTTAAAACGTGATTTTCTGAAAAATTTTGACGAAAGAAAATTCTCCTTTTGGTTCCCTTTAGATGCTACATGTTAAGACGTACACGCCACAACAATTCTTTTCGAGATACAACGTGTAGTTTTGGAGATACAAGCTAATTTTGTACTATGCGTTATTTCTTCTCGTAAAGAGTTTCCAATGCGTACGTATATGTCTTTACTCTGCAAAACTGTATTTCCTTATGAAGTGGTATTCTTACATATCCTTTCGAGAGAAAACTGTCCTGTGCCTTCTCTTTTGAGGCTACACACTTAGACATACACGCAACATGAAAGCTTTTCGACTTACAACGTGTTGTTTAGGAAAAACAAGATAATTTCGCACGATGCGGGATTTCCTTAAAACGTGATTTTCTGAAAAATTTTGACGAAAGAAAATTCTCCTTTTGGTTCCCTTTAGATGCTACATGTTAAGACGTACACGCCACAACAATTCTTTTCGAGATACAACGTGTAGTTTTGGAGATACAAGCTAATTTTGTACTATGCGTTATTTCTTCTCGTAAAGAGTTTCCAATGCGTACGTATATGTCTTTACTCTGCAAAACTGTATTTCCTTATGAAGTGGTATTCTTACATATCCTTTCGAGAGAAAACTGTCCTGTGCCTTCTCTTTTGAGGCTACAC
The DNA here is from genome assembly GCF_947179515.1 of Apodemus sylvaticus. Taxonomy (NCBI): domain Eukaryota; kingdom Metazoa; phylum Chordata; class Mammalia; order Rodentia; family Muridae; genus Apodemus; species Apodemus sylvaticus. The sequence goes on from NW_026263195.1 coordinate 147,370, forward strand.
ACTTAGACATACACGCAACATGAAAGCTTTTCGACTTACAACGTGTTGTTTAGGAAAAACAAGATAATTTCGCACGATGCGGGATTTCCTTAAAACGTGAATTTCTGAAAAATTTTGACGAAAGAAAATTCTCCTTTTGGTTCTCTTTAGATGCTACATGTTAAGACGTACACGCCACAACAATTCTTTTCGAGATACAACGTGTAGTTTTGGAGATACAAGCTAATTTTGTACTATGCGTTATTTCTTCTCGTAAAGAGTTTCCAATGCGTACGTATATGTCTTTACTCTGCAAAACTGTATTTCCTTATGAAGTGGTATTCTTACATATCCTTTCGAGAGAAAACTGTCCTGTGCCTTCTCTTTTGAGGCTACACACTTAGACATACACGCAACATGAAAGCTTTTCGACTTACAACGTGTTGTTTAGGAAAAACAAGATAATTTCGCACGATGCGGGATTTCCTTAAAACGTGATTTTCTGAAAAATTTTGACGAAAGAAAATTCTCCTTTTGGTTCTCTTTAGATGCTACATGTTAAGACGTACACGCCACAACAATTCTTTTCGAGATACAACGTGTAGTTTTGGAGATACAAGCTAATTTTGTACTATGCGTTATTTCTTCTCCTAAAGAGTTTCCAATGCGTACGTATATGTCTTTACTCTGCAAAACTGTATTTCCTTATGAAGTGGTATTCTTACATATCCTTTCGAGAGAAAACTGTCCTGTGCCTTCTCTTTTGAGGCTACACACTTAGACATACACGCAACATGAAAGCTTTTCGACTTACAACGTGTTGTTTAGGAAAAACAAGATAATTTCGCACGATGCGGGATTTCCTTAAAACGTGATTTTCTGAAAAATTTTGACGAAAGAAAATTCTCCTTTTGGTTCTCTTTAGATGCTACATGTTAAGACGTACACGCCACAACAATTCTTTTCGAGATACAACGTGTAGTTTTGGAGATACAAGCTAATTTTGTACTATGCGTTATTTCTTCTCGTAAAGAGTTTCCAATGCGTACGTATATGTCTTTACTCTGCAAAACTGTATTTCCTTATGAAGTGGTATTCTTACATATCCTTTCGAGAGAAAACTGTCCTGTGCCTTCTCTTTTGAGGCTACACACTTAGACATACACGCAACATGAAAGCTTTTCGACTTACAACGTGTTGTTTAGGAAAAACAAGATAATTTCGCACGATGCGGGATTTCCTTAAAACGTGATTTTCTGAAAAATTTTGACGAAAGAAAATTCTCCTTTTGGTTCTCTTTAGATGCTACAAGTTAAGACGTACACGCCACAACAATTCTTTTCGAGATACAACGTGTAGTTTTGGAGATACAAGCTAATTTTGTACTATGCGTTATTTCTTCTCATAAAGAGTTTCCAATGCGTACGTATATGTCTTTACGCTGCAAAACTGTATTTCCTTATGAAGTGGTATTCTTACATATCCTTTCGAGAGAAAACTGTCCTGTGCCTTCTCTTTTGAGGCTACACACTTAGACATACACGCAACATGAAAGCTTTTCGACTTACAACGTGTTGTTTAGGAAAAACAAGATAATTTCGCACGATGCGGGATTTCCTTAAAACGTGATTTTCTGAAAAATTTTGACGAAAGAAAATTCTCCTTTTGGTTCTCTTTAGATGCTACATGTTAAGACGTACACGCCACAACAATTCTTTTCGAGATACAACGTGTAGTTTTGGAGATACAAGCTAATTTTGTACTATGCGTTATTTCTTCTCGTAACGAGTTTCCAATGCGTACGTATATGTCTTTACTCTGCAAAACTGTATTTCCTTATGAAGTGGTATTCTTACATATCCTTTCGAGAGAAAACTGTCCTGTGCCTTCTCTTTTGAGGCCACACACTTAGACATACACGCAACATGAAAGCTTTTCGACTTACAACGTGTTGTTTAGGAAAAACAAGATAATTTCACACGATGCGGGATTTCCTTAAAACGTGATTTTCTGAAAAATTTTGACGAAAGAAAATTCTCCTTTTGGTTCTCTTTAGATGCTACATGTTAAGACGTACACGCCACAACAATTCTTTTCGAGATACAACGTGTAGTTTTGGAGATACAAGCTAATTTTGTACTATGCGTTATTTCTTCTCGTAAAGAGTTTCCAATGCGTACGTATATGTCTTTACTCTGCAAAACTGTATTTCCTTATGAAGTGGTATTCTTACATATCCTTTCGAGAGAAAACTGTCCTGTGCCTTCTCTTTTGAGGCTACACACTTAGACATACACGCAACATGAAAGCTTTTCGACTTACAACGTGTTGTTTAGGAAAAACAAGATAATTTCGCACGATGCGGGATTTCCTTAAAACGTGATTTTCTGAAAAATTTTGACGAAAGAAAATTCTCCTTTTGGTTCCCTTTAGATGCTACATGTTAAGACGTACACGCCACAACAATTCTTTTCGAGATACAACGTGTAGTTTTGGAGATACAAGCTAATTTTGTACTATGCGTTATTTCTTCTCGTAAAGAGTTTCCAATGCGTACGTATATGTCTTTACTCTGCAAAACTGTATTTCCTTATGAAGTGGTATTCTTACATATCCTTTCGAGAGAAAACTGTCCTGTGCCTTCTCTTTTGAGGCTACACACTTAGACATACACGCAACATGAAAGCTTTTCGACTTACAACGTGTTGTTTAGGAAAAACAAGATAATTTCGCACGATGCGGGATTTCCTTAAAACGTGATTTTCTGAAAAATTTTGACGAAAGAAAATTCTCCTTTTGGTTCTCTTTAGATGCTACATGTTAAGACGTACACGCCACAACAATTCTTTTCGAGATACAACGTGTAGTTTTGGAGATACAAGCTAATTTTGTACTATGCGTTATTTCTTCTCGTAAAGAGTTTCCAATGCGTACGTATATGTCTTTACTCTGCAAAACTGTATTTCCTTATGAAGTGGTATTCTTACATATCCTTTCGAGAGAAAACTGTCCTGTGCCTTCTCTTTTGAGGCTACACACTTAGACATACACGCAACATGAAAGCTTTTCGACTTACAACGTGTTGTTTAGGAAAAACAAGATAATTTCGCACGATGCGGGATTTCCTTAAAACGTGAATTTCTGAAAAATTTTGACGAAAGAAAATTCTCCTTTTGGTTCTCTTTAGATGCTACATGTTAAGACGTACACGCCACAACAATTCTTTTCGAGATACAACGTGTAGTTTTGGAGATACAAGCTAATTTTGTACTATGCGTTATTTCTTCTCGTAAAGAGTTTCCAATGCGTACGTATATGTCTTTACTCTGCAAAACTGTATTTCCTTATGAAGTGGTATTCTTACATATCCTTTCGAGAGAAAACTGTCCTGTGCCTTCTCTTTTGAGGCTACACACTTAGACATACACGCAACATGAAAGCTTTTCGACTTACAACGTGTTGTTTAGGAAAAACAAGATAATTTCGCACGATGCGGGATTTCCTTAAAACGTGATTTTTTGAAAAATTTTGACGAAAGAAAATTCTCCTTTTGGTTCTCTTTAGATGCTACATGTTAAGACGTACACGCCACAACAATTCTTTTCGAGATACAACGTGTAGTTTTGGAGATACAAGCTAATTTTGTACTATGCGTTATTTCTTCTCCTAAAGAGTTTCCAATGCGTACGTATATGTCTTTACTCTGCAAAACTGTATTTCCTTATGAAGTGGTATTCTTACATATCCTTTCGAGAGAAAACTGTCCTGTGCCTTCTCTTTTGAGGCTACACACTTAGACATACACGCAACATGAAAGCTTTTCGACTTACAACGTGTTGTTTAGGAAAAACAAGATAATTTCGCACGATGCGGGATTTCCTTAAAACGTGATTTTTTGAAAAATTTTGACGAAAGAAAATTCTCCTTTTGGTTCTCTTTAGATGCTACATGTTAAGACGTACACGCCACAACAATTCTTTTCGAGATACAACGTGTAGTTTTGGAGATACAAGCTAATTTTGTACTATGCGTTATTTCTTCTCGTAAAGAGTTTCCAATGCGTACGTATATGTCTTTACTCTGCAAAACTGTATTTCCTTATGAAGTGGTATTCTTACATATCCTTTCGAGAGAAAACTGTCCTGTGCCTTCTCTTTTGAGGCTACACACTTAGACATACACGCAACATGAAAGCTTTTCGACTTACAACGTGTTGTTTAGGAAAAACAAGATAATTTCGCACGATGCGGGATTTCCTTAAAACGTGATTTTCTGAAAAATTTTGACGAAAGAAAATTCTCCTTTTGGTTCCCTTTAGATGCTACATGTTAAGACGTACACGCCACAACAATTCTTTTCGAGATACAACGTGTAGTTTTGGAGATACAAGCTAATTTTGTACTATGCGTTATTTCTTCTCGTAAAGAGTTTCCAATGCGTACGTATATGTCTTTACTCTGCAAAACTGTATTTCCTTATGAAGTGGTATTCTTACATATCCTTTCGAGAGAAAACTGTCCTGTGCCTTCTCTTTTGAGGCTACACACTTAGACATACACGCAACATGAAAGCTTTTCGACTTACAACGTGTTGTTTAGGAAAAACAAGATAATTTCGCACGATGCGGGATTTCCTTAAAACGTGATTTTCTGAAAAATTTTGACGAAAGAAAATTCTCCTTTTGGTTCCCTTTAGATGCTACATGTTAAGACGTACACGCCACAACAATTCTTTTCGAGATACAACGTGTAGTTTTGGAGATACAAGCTAATTTTGTACTATGCGTTATTTCTTCTCGTAAAGAGTTTCCAATGCGTACGTATATGTCTTTACTCTGCAAAACTGTATTTCCTTATGAAGTGGTATTCTTACATATCCTTTCGAGAGAAAACTGTCCTGTGCCTTCTCTTTTGAGGCTACACACTTAGACATACACGCAACATGAAAGCTTTTCGACTTACAACGTGTTGTTTAGGAAAAACAAGATAATTTCGCACGATGCGGGATTTCCTTAAAACGTGATTTTCTGAAAAATTTTGACGAAAGAAAATTCTCCTTTTGGTTCTCTTTAGATGCTACAAGTTAAGACGTACACGCCACAACAATTCTTTTCGAGATACAACGTGTAGTTTTGGAGATACAAGCTAATTTTGTACTATGCGTTATTTCTTCTCGTAAAGAGTTTCCAATGCGTACGTATATGTCTTTACTCTGCAAAACTGTATTTCCTTATGAAGTGGTATTCTTACATATCCTTTCGAGAGAAAACTGTCCTGTGCCTTCTCTTTTGAGGCTACACACTTAGACATACACGCAACATGAAAGCTTTTCGACTTACAACGTGTTGTTTAGGAAAAACAAGATAATTTCGCACGATGCGGGATTTCCTTAAAACGTGATTTTCTGAAAAATTTTGACGAAAGAAAATTCTCCTTTTGGTTCTCTTTAGATGCTACATGTTAAGACGTACACGCCACAACAATTCTTTTCGAGATACAACGTGTAGTTTTGGAGATACAAGCTAATTTTGTACTATGCGTTATTTCTTCTCATAAAGAGTTTCCAATGCGTACGTATATGTCTTTACTCTGCAAAACTGTATTTCCTTATGAAGTGGTATTCTTACATATCCTTTCGAGAGAAAACTGTCCTGTGCCTTCTCTTTTGAGGCCACACACTTAGACATACACGCAACATGAAAGCTTTTCGACTTACAACGTGTTGTTTAGGAAAAACAAGATAATTTCGCACGATGCGGGATTTCTTAAAACGTGATTTTCTGAAAAATTTTGACGAAAGAAAATTCTCCTTTTGGTTCTCTTTAGATGCTACATGTTAAGACGTACACGCCACAACAATTCTTTTCGAGATACAACGTGTAGTTTTGGAGATACAAGCTAATTTTGTACTATGCGTTATTTCTTCTCGTAAAGAGTTTCCAATGCGTACGTATATGTCTTTACTCTGCAAAACTGTATTTCCTTATGAAGTGGTATTCTTACATATCCTTTCGAGAGAAAACTGTCCTGTGCCTTCTCTTTTGAGGCTACACACTTAGACATACACGCAACATGAAAGCTTTTCGACTTACAACGTGTTGTTTAGGAAAAACAAGATAATTTCGCACGATGCGGGATTTCCTTAAAACGTGATTTTCTGAAAAATTTTGACGAAAGAAAATTCTCCTTTTGGTTCCCTTTAGATGCTACATGTTAAGACGTACACGCCACAACAATTCTTTTCGAGATACAACGTGTAGTTTTGGAGATACAAGCTAATTTTGTACTATGCGTTATTTCTTCTCGTAAAGAGTTTCCAATGCGTACGTATATGTCTTTACTCTGCAAAACTGTATTTCCTTATGAAGTGGTATTCTTACATATCCTTTCGAGAGAAAACTGTCCTGTGCCTTCTCTTTTGAGGCTACACACTTAGACATACACGCAACATGAAAGCTTTTCGACTTACAACGTGTTGTTTAGGAAAAACAAGATAATTTCGCACGATGCGGGATTTCCTTAAAACGTGATTTTCTGAAAAATTTTGACGAAAGAAAATTCTCCTTTTGGTTCTCTTTAGATGCTACATGTTAAGACGTACACGCCACAACAATTCTTTTCGAGATACAACGTGTAGTTTTGGAGATACAAGCTAATTTTGTACTATGCGTTATTTCTTCTCGTAAAGAGTTTCCAATGCGTACGTATATGTCTTTACTCTGCAAAACTGTATTTCCTTATGAAGTGGTATTCTTACATATCCTTTCGAGAGAAAACTGTCCTGTGCCTTCTCTTTTGAGGCTACACACTTAGACATACACGCAACATGAAAGCTTTTCGACTTACAACGTGTTGTTTAGGAAAAACAAGATAATTTCGCACGATGCGGGATTTCCTTAAAACGTGATTTTCTGAAAAATTTTGACGAAAGAAAATTCTCCTTTTGGTTCCCTTTAGATGCTACATGTTAAGACGTACACGCCACAACAATTCTTTTCGAGATACAACGTGTAGTTTTGGAGATACAAGCTAATTTTGTACTATGTGTTATTTCTTCTCGTAAAGAGTTTCCAATGCGTACGTATATGTCTTTACTCTGCAAAACTGTATTTCCTTATGAAGTGGTATTCTTACATATCCTTTCGAGAGAAAACTGTCCTGTGCCTTCTCTTTTGAGGCTACACACTTAGACATACACGCAACATGAAAGCTTTTCGACTTACAACGTGTTGTTTAGGAAAAACAAGATAATTTCGCACGATGCGGGATTTCCTTAAAACGTGATTTTCTGAAAAATTTTGACGAAAGAAAATTCTCCTTTTGGTTCTCATTAGATGCTACATGTTAAGACGTACACGCCACAACAATTCTTTTCGAGATACAACGTGTAGTTTTGGAGATACAAGCTAATTTTGTACTATGCGTTATTTCTTCTCGTAAAGAGTTTCCAATGCGTACGTATATGTCTTTACTCTGCAAAACTGTATTTCCTTATGAAGTGGTATTCTTACATATCCTTTCGAGAGAAAACTGTCCTGTGCCTTCTCTTTTGAGGCTACACACTTAGACATACACGCAACATGAAAGCTTTTCGACTTACAACGTGTTGTTTAGGAAAAACAAGATAATTTCGCACGATGCGGGATTTCCTTAAAACGTGATTTTCTGAAAAATTTTGACGAAAGAAAATTCTCCTTTTGGTTCTCTTTAGATGCTACATGTTAAGACGTACACGCCACAACAATTCTTTTCGAGATACAACGTGTAGTTTTGGAGATACAAGCTAATTTTGTACTATGCGTTATTTCTTCTCGTAAAGAGTTTCCAATGTGTACGTATATGTCTTTACTCTGCAAAACTGTATTTCCTTATGAAGTGGTATTCTTACATATCCTTTCGAGAGAAAACTGTCCTGTGCCTTCTCTTTTGAGGCTACACACTTAGACATACACGCAACATGAAAGCTTTTCGACTTACAACGTGTTGTTTAGGAAAAACAAGATAATTTCGCACGATGCGGGATTTCCTTAAAACGTGATTTTCTGAAAAATTTTGACGAAAGAAAATTCTCCTTTTGGTTCTCTTTAGATGCTACATGTTAAGACGTACACGCCACAACAATTCTTTTCGAGATACAACGTGTAGTTTTGGAGATACAAGCTAATTTTGTACTATGCGTTATTTCTTCTCGTAAAGCGTTTCCAAGGCGTACGTATATGTCTTTACTCTGCAAAACTGTATTTCCTTATGAAGTGGTATTCTTACATATCCTTTCGAGAGAAAACTGTCCTGTGCCTTCTCTTTTGAGGCCACACACTTAGACATACACGCAACATGAAAGCTTTTCGACTTACAACGTGTTGTTTAGGAAAAACAAGATAATTTCGCACGATGCGGGATTTCTTAAAACGTGATTTTCTGAAAAATTTTGACGAAAGAAAATTCTCCTTTTGGTTCTCTTTAGATGCTACATGTTAAGACGTACACGCCACAACAATTCTTTTCGAGATACAACGTGTAGTTTTGGAGATACAAGCTAATTTTGTACTATGCGTTATTTCTTCTCGTAAAGAGTTTCCAATGCGTACGTATATGTCTTTACTCTGCAAAACTGTATTTCCTTATGAAGTGGTATTCTTACATATCCTTTCGAGAGAAAACTGTCCTGTGCCTTCTCTTTTGAGGCTACACACTTAGACATACACGCAACATGAAAGCTTTTCGACTTACAACGTGTTGTTTAGGAAAAACAAGATAATTTCGCACGATGCGGGATTTCCTTAAAACGTGATTTTCTGAAAAATTTTGACGAAAGAAAATTCTCCTTTTGGTTCCCTTTAGATGCTACATGTTAAGACGTACACGCCACAACAATTCTTTTCGAGATACAACGTGTAGTTTTGGAGATACAAGCTAATTTTGTACTATGCGTTATTTCTTCTCGTAAAGAGTTTCCAATGCGTACGTATATGTCTTTACTCTGCAAAACTGTATTTCCTTATGAAGTGGTATTCTTACATATCCTTTCGAGAGAAAACTGTCCTGTGCCTTCTCTTTTGAGGCTACACACTTAGACATACACGCAACATGAAAGCTTTTCGACTTACAACGTGTTGTTTAGGAAAAACAAGATAATTTCGCACGATGCGGGATTTCCTTAAAACGTGATTTTCTGAAAAATTTTGACGAAAGAAAATTCTCCTTTTGGTTCTCTTTAGATGCTACATGTTAAGACGTACACGCCACAACAATTCTTTTCGAGATACAACGTGTAGTTTTGGAGATACAAGCTAATTTTGTACTATGCGTTATTTCTTCTCGTAAAGAGTTTCCAATGCGTACGTATATGTCTTTACTCTGCAAAACTGTATTTCCTTATGAAGTGGTATTCTTACATATCCTTTCGAGAGAAAACTGTCCTGTGCCTTCTCTTTTGAGGCTACACACTTAGACATACACGCAACATGAAAGCTTTTCGACTTACAACGTGTTGTTTAGGAAAAACAAGATAATTTCGCACGATGCGGGATTTCCTTAAAACGTGATTTTCTGAAAAATTTTGACGAAAGAAAATTCTCCTTTTGGTTCCCTTTAGATGCTACATGTTAAGACGTACACGCCACAACAATTCTTTTCGAGATACAACGTGTAGTTTTGGAGATACAAGCTAATTTTGTACTATGTGTTATTTCTTCTCGTAAAGAGTTTCCAATGCGTACGTATATGTCTTTACTCTGCAAAACTGTATTTCCTTATGAAGTGGTATTCTTACATATCCTTTCGAGAGAAAACTGTCCTGTGCCTTCTCTTTTGAGGCTACACACTTAGACATACACGCAACATGAAAGCTTTTCGACTTACAACGTGTTGTTTAGGAAAAACAAGATAATTTCGCACGATGCGGGATTTCCTTAAAACGTGATTTTCTGAAAAATTTTGACGAAAGAAAATTCTCCTTTTGGTTCTCATTAGATGCTACATGTTAAGACGTACACGCCACAACAATTCTTTTCGAGATACAACGTGTAGTTTTGGAGATACAAGCTAATTTTGTACTATGCGTTATTTCTTCTCGTAAAGAGTTTCCAATGCGTACGTATATGTCTTTACTCTGCAAAACTGTATTTCCTTATGAAGTGGTATTCTTACATATCCTTTCGAGAGAAAACTGTCCTGTGCCTTCTCTTTTGAGGCTACACACTTAGACATACACGCAACATGAAAGCTTTTCGACTTACAACGTGTTGTTTAGGAAAAACAAGATAATTTCGCACGATGCGGGATTTCCTTAAAACGTGATTTTCTGAAAAATTTTGACGAAAGAAAATTCTCCTTTTGGTTCTCTTTAGATGCTACATGTTAAGACGTACACGCCACAACAATTCTTTTCGAGATACAACGTGTAGTTTTGGAGATACAAGCTAATTTTGTACTATGCGTTATTTCTTCTCGTAAAGAGTTTCCAATGTGTACGTATATGTCTTTACTCTGCAAAACTGTATTTCCTTATGAAGTGGTATTCTTACATATCCTTTCGAGAGAAAACTGTCCTGTGCCTTCTCTTTTGAGGCTACACACTTAGACATACACGCAACATGAAAGCTTTTCGACTTACAACGTGTTGTTTAGGAAAAACAAGATAATTTCGCACGATGCGGGATTTCCTTAAAACGTGATTTTCTGAAAAATTTTGACGAAAGAAAATTCTCCTTTTGGTTCTCTTTAGATGCTACATGTTAAGACGTACACGCCACAACAATTCTTTTCGAGATACAACGTGTAGTTTTGGAGATACAAGCTAATTTTGTACTATGCGTTATTTCTTCTCGTAAAGCGTTTCCAAGGCGTACGTATATGTCTTTACTCTGCAAAACTGTATTTCCTTATGAAGTGGTATTCTTACATATCCTTTCGAGAGAAAACTGTCCTGTGCCTTCTCTTTTGAGGCTACACACTTAGACATACACGCAACATGAAAGCTTTTCGACTTACAACGTGTTGTTTAGGAAAAACAAGATAATTTCGCACGATGCGGGATTTCCTTTAAACGTGATTTTCTGAACAATTTTGACGAAAGAAAATTCTCCTTTTGGTTCTCTTTAGATGCTACATGTTAAGACGTACACGCCACAACAATTCTTTTCGAGATACAACGTGTAGTTTTGGAGATACAAGCTAATTTTGTACTATGCGTTATTTCTTCTCGTAAAGAGTTTCCAATGCGTACGTATATGTCTTTACTCTGCAAAACTGTATTTCCTTATGAAGTGGTATTCTTACATATCCTTTCGAGAGAAAACTGTCCTGTGCCTTCTCTTTTGAGGCCACACACTTAGACATACACGCAACATGAAAGCTTTTCGACTTACAACGTGTTGTTTAGGAAAAACAAGATAATTGCGCACGATGCGGGATTTCCTTAAAACGTGATTTTCTGAAAAATTTTGAAGAAAGAAAATTCTCCTTTTGGTTCTCTTTAGATGCTACATGTTAAGACGTACACGCCACAACAATTCTTTTCGAGATACAACGTGTAGTTTTGGAGATCCAAGCTAATTTTGTACTATGCGTTATTTCTTCTCGTAAAGAGTTTCCAATGCGTACGTATATGTCTTTACTCTGCAAAACTGTATTTCCTTATGAAGTGGTATTCTTACATATCCTTTCGAGAGAAAACTGTCCTGTGCCTTCTCTTTTGAGGCTACACACTTAGACATACACGCAACATGAAAGCTTTTCGACTTACAACGTGTTGTTTAGGAAAAACAAGATAATTTCGCACGATGCGGGATTTCCTTAAAACGTGATTTTCTGAAAAATTTTGACGAAAGAAAATTCTCCTTTTGGTTCTCTTTAGATGCTACATGTTAAGACGTACACGCCACAACAATTCTTTTCGAGATACAACGTGTAGTTTTGGAGATACAAGCTAATTTTTTACTATGCGTTATTTCTTCTCGTAAAGAGTTTCCAATGCGTACGTATATGTCTTTACTCTGCAAAACTGTATTTCCTTATGAAGTGGTATTCTTACATATCCTTTCGAGAGAAAACTGTCCTGTGCCTTCTCTTTTGAGGCTACACACTTAGACATACACGCAACATGAAAGCTTTTCGACTTACAACGTGTTGTTTAGGAAAAACAAGATAATTTCGCACGATGCGGGTTTTCCTTAAAACGTGATTTTCTGAAAAATTTTGACGAAAGAAAATTCTCCTTTTGGTTCTCTTTAGATGCTACATGTTAAGACGTACACGCCACAACAATTCTTTTCGAGATACAACGTGTAGTTTTGGAGATACAAGCTAATTTTGTACTATGCGTTATTTCTTCTCGTAAAGAGTTTCCAATGCGTACGTATATGTCTTTACTCTGCAAAACTGTATTTCCTTATGAAGTGGTTTTCTTACATATCCTTTCGAGAGAAAACTGTCCTGTGCCTTCTCTTTTGAGGCTACACACTTAGACATACACGCAACATGAAAGCTTTTCGACTTACAACGTGTTGTTTAGGAAAAACAAGATAATTTCGCACGATGCGGGATTTCCTTAAAACGTGATTTTCTGAAAAATTTTGACGAAAGAAAATTCTCCTTTTGGTTCTCTTTAGATGCTACATGTTAAGACGTACACGCCACAACAATTCTTTTCGAGATACAACGTGTAGTTTTGGAGATACAAGCTAATTTTGTACTATGCGTTATTTCTTCTCGTAAAGAGTTTCCAATGCGTACGTATATGTCTTTACTCTGCAAAACTGTATTTCCTTATGAAGTGGTATTCTTACATATCCTTTCGAGAGAAAACTGTCCTGTGCCTTCTCTTTTGAGGCTACACACTTAGACATACACGCAACATGAAAGCTTTTCGACTTACAACGTGTTGTTTAGGAAAAACAAGATAATTTCGCACGATGCGGGATTTCCTTAAAACGTGATTTTCTGAAAAATTTTGACGAAAGAAAATTCTCCTTTTGGTTCTCTTTAGATGCTACATGTTAAGATGTACACGCCACAACAATTCTTTTCGAGATACAACGTGTAGTTTTGGAGATACAAGCTAATTTTTTACTATGCGTTATTTCTTCTCGTAAAGAGTTTCCAATGCGTACGTATATGTCTTTACTCTGCAAAACTGTATTTCCTTATGAAGTGGTATTCTTACATATCCTTTCGAGAGAAAACTGTCCTGTGCCTTCTCTTTTGAGGCTACACACTTAGACATACACGCAACATGAAAGCTTTCGACTTACAACGTGTTGTTTAGGAAAAACAAGATAATTTCGCACGATGCGGGATTTCCTTAAAACGTGATTTTCTGAAAAATTTTGACGAAAGAAAATTCTCCTTTTGGTTCTCTTTAGATGCTACATGTTAAGACGTACACGCCACAACAATTCTTTTCGAGATACAACGTGTAGTTTTGGAGATACAAGCTAATTTTGTACTATGCGTTATTTCTTCTCGTAAAGAGTTTCCAATGCGTACGTATATGTCTTTACTCTGCAAAACTGTATTTCCTTATGAAGTGGTATTCTTACATATCCTTTCGAGAGAATACTGTCCTGTGCCTTCTCTTTTGAGGCTACACACTTAGACATACACGCAACATGAAAGCTTTTCGACTTACAACGTGTTGTTTAGGAAAAACAAGATAATTTCGCACGATGCGGGATTTCCTTAAAACGTGATTTTCTGAAAAATTTTGACGAAAGAAAATTCTCCTTTTGGTTCTCTTTAGATGCTACATGTTAAGACGTACACGCCACAACAATTCTTTTCGAGATACAACGTGTAGTTTTGGAGATACAAGCTAATTTTGTCCTATGCGTTATTTCTTCTCGTAAAGAGTTTCCAATGCGTACGTATATGTCTTTACTCTGCAAAACTGTATTTCCTTATGAAGTGGTATTCTTACATATCCTTTCGAGAGAAAACTGTCCTGTGCCTTCTCTTTTGAGGCCACACACTTAGACATACACGCAACATGAAAGCTTTTCGACTTACAACGTGTTGTTTAGGAAAAACAAGATAATTTCGCACGATGCGGGATTTCCTTAAAACGTGATTTTCTGAAAAATTTTGACGAAAGAAAATTCTCCTTTTGGTTCTATTTAGATGCTACATGTTAAGACATACACGCCACAACAATTCTTTTCGAGATACAACGTGTAGTTTTGGAGATACAAGCTAATTTTGTACTATGCGTTATTTCTTCTCGTAAAGAGTTTCCAATGCGTACGTATATGTCTTTACTCTGCAAAACTGTATTTCCTTATGAAGTGGTATTCTTACATATCCTTTCGAGAGAAAACTGTCCTGTGCCTTCTCTTTTGAGGCTACACACTTAGACATACACGCAACATGAAAGCTTTTCGACTTACAACGTGTTGTTTAGGAAAAACAAGATAATTTCGCACGATGCGGGATTTCCTTAAAACGTGATTTTCTGAAAAATTTTGACGAAAGAAAATTCTCCTTTTCGTTCTCTTTAGATGCTACATGTTAAGACGTACACGCCACAACAATTCTTTTCGAGATACAACGTGTAGTTTTGGAGATACAAGCTAATTTTGTACTATGCGTTATTTCTTCTCGTAAAGAGTTTCCAATGCGTACGTATATGTCTTTACTCTGCAAAACTGTATTTCCTTATGAAGTGGTATTCTTACATATCCTTTCGAGAGAAAACTGTCCTGTGCCTTCTCTTTTGAGGCCACACACTTAGACATACACGCAACATGAAAGCTTTTCGACTTACAACGTGTTGTTTAGGAAAAACAAGATAATTTCGCACGATGCGGGATTTCCTTAAAACGTGATTTTCTGAAAAATTTTGACGAAAGAAAATTCTCCTTTTGGTTCTCTTTAGATGCTACATGTTAAGACGTACACGCCACAACAATTCTTTTCGAGATACAACGTGTAGTTTTGGAGATACAAGCTAATTTTGTACTATGCGTTATTTCTTCTCGTAAAGAGTTTCCAATGCGTACGTATATGTCTTTACTCTGCAAAACTGTATTTCCTTATGAAGTGGTATTCTTACATATCCTTTCGAGAGAAAACTGTCCTGTGCCTTCTCTTTTGAGGCCACACACTTAGACATACACGCAACATGAAAGCTTTTCGACTTACAACGTGTTGTTTAGGAAAAACAAGATAATTTCGCACGATGAGGGATTTCCTTAAAACGTGATTTTCTGAAAAATTTTGACGAAATAAAATTCTCCTTTTGGTTCTCTTTAGATGCTACATGTTAAGACGTACACGCCACAACAATTCTTTTCGAGATACAACGTGTAGTTTTGGAGATACAAGCTAATTTTGTACTATGCGTTATTTCTTCTCGTAAAGAGTTTCCAATGCGTACGTATATGTCTTTACTCTGCAAAACTGTATTTCCTTATGAAGTGGTATTCTTACATATCCTTTCGAGAGAAAACTGTCCTGTGCCTTCTCTTTTGAGGCTACACACTTAGACATACACGCAACATGAAAGCTTTTCGACTTACAACGTGTTGTTTAGGAAAAACAAGATAATTTCGCACGATGCGGGATTTCCTTAAAACGTGATTTTCTGAAAAATTTTGACGAAAGAAAATTCTCCTTTTGGTTCTCTTTAGATGCTACATGTTAAGACGTACACGCCACAACAATTCTTTTCGAGATACAACGTGTAGTTTTGGAGATACAAGCTAATTTTGTACTATGCGTTATTTCTTCTCGTAAAGAGTTTCCAATGCGTACGTATATGTCTTTACTCTGCAAAACTGTATTTCCTTATGAAGTGGTATTCTTACATATCCTTTCGAGAGAAAACTGTCCTGTGCCTTCTCTTTTGAGGCTACACACTTAGACATACACGCAACATGAAAGCTTTTCGACTTACAACGTGTTGTTTAGGAAAAACAAGATAATTTCGCACGATGCGGGATTTCCTTAAAACGTGATTTTCTGAAAAATTTTGACGAAAGAAAATTCTCCTTTTGGTTCCCTTTAGATGCTACATGTTAAGACGTACACGCCACAACAATTCTTTTCGAGATACAACGTGTAGTTTTGGAGATACATGCTAATTTTGTACTATGCGTTATTTCTTCTCGTAAAGAGTTTCCAATGCGTACGTATATGTCTTTACTCTGCAAAACTGTATTTCCTTATGAAGTGGTATTCTTACATATCCTTTCGAGAGAAAACTGTCCTGTGCCTTCTCTTTTGAGGCTACACACTTAGACATACACGCAACATGAAAGCTTTTCGACTTACAACGTGTTGTTTAGGAAAAACAAGATAATTTCGCACGATGCGGGATTTCCTTAAAACGTGATTTTCTGAAAAATTTTGACGAAAGAAAATTCTCCTTTTGGTTCCCTTTAGATGCTACATGTTAAGACGTACACGCCACAACAATTCTTTTCGAGATACAACGTGTAGTTTTGGAGATACAAGCTAATTGTGTACTATGCGTTATTTCTTCTCGTAAAGAGTTTCCAATGCGTACGTATATGTCTTTACTCTGCAAAACTGTATTTCCTTATGAAGTGGTATTCTTACATATCCTTTCGAGAGAAAACTGTCCTGTGCCTTCTCTTTTGAGGCTACACACTTAGACATACACGCAACATGAAAGCTTTTCGACTTACAACGTGTTGTTTAGGAAAAACAAGATAATTTCGCACGATGCGGGATTTCCTTAAAACGTGATTTTCTGAAAAATTTTGACGAAAGAAAATTCTCCTTTTGGTTCCCTTTAGATGCTACATGTTAAGACGTACACGCCACAACAATTCTTTTCGAGATACAACGTGTAGTTTTGGAGATACAAGCTAATTTTGTACTATGCGTTATTTCTTCTCGTAAAGAGTTTCCAATGCGTACGTATATGTCTTTACTCTGCAAAACTGTATTTCCTTATGAAGTGGTATTCTTACATATCCTTTCGAGAGAAATCTGTCCTGTGCCTTCTCTTTTGAGGCTACACACTTAGACATACACGCAACATGAAAGCTTTTCGACTTACAACGTGTTGTTTAGGAAAAACAAGATAATTTCGCACGATGCGGGATTTCCTTAAAACGTGATTTTCTGAAAAATTTTGACGAAAGAAAATTCTCCTTTTGGTTCCCTTTAGATGCTACATGTTAAGACGTACACGCCACAACAATTCTTTTCGAGATACAACGTGTAGTTTTGGAGATACAAGCTAATTTTGTACTATGCGTTATTTCTTCTCGTAAAGAGTTTCCAATGCGTACGTATATGTCTTTACTCTGCAAAACTGTATTTCCTTATGAAGTGGTATTCTTACATATCCTTTCGAGAGAAAACTGTCCTGTGCCTTCTCTTTTGAGGCTACACACTTAGACATACACGCAACATGAAAGCTTTTCGACTTACAACGTGTTGTTTAGGAAAAACAAGATAATTTCGCACGATGCGGGATTTCCTTAAAACGTGATTTTCTGAAAAATTTTGACGAAAGAAAATTCTCCTTTTGGTTCCCTTTAGATGCTACATGTTAAGACGTACACGCCACAACAATTCTTTTCGAGATACAACGTGTAGTTTTGGAGATACAAGCTAATTTTGTACTATGCGTTATTTCTTCTCGTAAAGAGTTTCCAATGCGTACGTATATGTCTTTACTCTGCAAAACTGTATTTCCTTATGAAGTGGTATTCTTACATATCCTTTCGAGAGAAAACTGTCCTGTGCCTTCTCTTTTGAGGCTACACACTTAGACATACACGCAACATGAAAGCTTTTCGACTTACAACGTGTTGTTTAGGAAAAACAAGATAATTTCGCAAGATGCGGGATTTCCTTAAAACGTGATTTTCTGAAAAATTTTGACGAAAGAAAATTCTCCTTTTGGTTCCCTTTAGATGCTACATGTTAAGACGTACACGCCACAACAATTCTTTTCGAGATACAACGTGTAGTTTTGGAGATACAAGCTAATTTTGTACTATGCGTTATTTCTTCTCGTAAAGAGTTTCCAATGCGTACGTATATGTCTTTACTCTGCAAAACTGTATTTCCTTATGAAGTGGTATTCTTACATATCCTTTCGAGAGAAAACTGTCCTGTGCCTTCTCTTTTGAGGCTACACACTTAGACATACACGCAACATGAAAGCTTTTCGACTTACAACGTGTTGTTTAGGAAAAACAAGATAATTTCGCACGATGCGGGATTTCCTTAAAACGTGATTTTCTGAAAAATTTTGACGAAAGAAAATTCTCCTTTTGGTTCCCTTTAGATGCTACATGTTAAGACGTACACGCCACAACAATTCTTTTCGAGATACAACGTGTAGTTTTGGAGATACAAGCTAATTTTGTACTATGCGTTATTTCTTCTCGTAAAGAGTTTCCAATGCGTACGTATATGTCTTTACTCTGCAAAACTGTATTTCCTTATGAAGTGGTATTCTTACATATCCTTTCGAGAGAAAACTGTCCTGTGCCTTCTCTTTTGAGGCTACACACTTAGACATACACGCAACATGAAAGCTTTTCGACTTACAACGTGTTGTTTAGGAAAAACAAGATAATTTCGCACGATGCGGGATTTCCTTAAAACGTGATTTTCTGAAAAATTTTGACGAAAGAAAATTCTCCTTTTGGTTCCCTTTAGATGCTACATGTTAAGACGTACACGCCACAACAATTCTTTTCGAGATACAACGTGTAGTTTTGGAGATACAAGCTAATTGTGTACTATGCGTTATTTCTTCTCGTAAAGAGTTTCCAATGCGTACGTATATGTCTTTACTCTGCAAAACTGTATTTCCTTATGAAGTGGTATTCTTACATATCCTTTCGAGAGAAAACTGTCCTGTGCCTTCTCTTTTGAGGCTACACACTTAGACATACACGCAACATGAAAGCTTTTCGACTTACAACGTGTTGTTTAGGAAAAACAAGATAATTTCGCACGATGCGGGATTTCCTTAAAACGTGATTTTCTGAAAAATTTTGACGAAAGAAAATTCTCCTTTTGGTTCCCTTTAGATGCTACATGTTAAGACGTACACGCCACAACAATTCTTTTCGAGATACAACGTGTAGTTTTGGAGATACAAGCTAATTTTGTACTATGCGTTATTTCTTCTCGTAAAGAGTTTCCAATGCGTACGTATATGTCTTTACTCTGCAAAACTGTATTTCCTTATGAAGTGGTATTCTTACATATCCTTTCGAGAGAAAACTGTCCTGTGCCTTCTCTTTTGAGGCTACACACTTAGACATACACGCAACATGAAAGCTTTTCGACTTACAACGTGTTGTTTAGGAAAAACAAGATAATTTCGCACGATGCGGGATTTCCTTAAAACGTGATTTTCTGAAAAATTTTGACGAAAGAAAATTCTCCTTTTGGTTCTCTTTAGATGCTACATGTTAAGACGTACACGCCACAACAATTCTTTTCGAGATACAACGTGTAGTTTTGGAGATACAAGCTAATTTTGTACTATGCGTTATTTCTTCTCGTAAAGAGTTTCCAATGCGTACGTATATGTCTTTACTCTGCAAAACTGTATTTCCTTATGAAGTGGTATTCTTACATATCCTTTCGAGAGAAAACTGTCCTGTGCCTTCTCTTTTGAGGCCACACACTTAGACATACACGCAACATGAAAGCTTTTCGACTTACAACGTGTTGTTTAGGAAAAACAAGATAATTTCGCACGATGAGGGATTTCCTTAAAACGTGATTTTCTGAAAAATTTTGACGAAATAAAATTCTCCTTTTGGTTCTCTTTAGATGCTACATGTTAAGACGTACACGCCACAACAATTCTTTTCGAGATACAACGTGTAGTTTTGGAGATACAAGCTAATTTTGTACTATGCGTTATTTCTTCTCGTAAAGAGTTTCCAATGCGTACGTATATGTCTTTACTCTGCAAAACTGTATTTCCTTATGAAGTGGTATTCTTACATATCCTTTCGAGAGAAAACTGTCCTGTGCCTTCTCTTTTGAGGCTACACACTTAGACATACACGCAACATGAAAGCTTTTCGACTTACAACGTGTTGTTTAGGAAAAACAAGATAATTTCGCACGATGCGGGATTTCCTTAAAACGTGATTTTCTGAAAAATTTTGACGAAAGAAAATTCTCCTTTTGGTTCTCTTTAGATGCTACATGTTAAGACGTACACGCCACAACAATTCTTTTCGAGATACAACGTGTAGTTTTGGAGATACAAGCTAATTTTGTACTATGCGTTATTTCTTCTCGTAAAGAGTTTCCAATGCGTACGTATATGTCTTTACTCTGCAAAACTGTATTTCCTTATGAAGTGGTATTCTTACATATCCTTTCGAGAGAAAACTGTCCTGTGCCTTCTCTTTTGAGGCTACACACTTAGACATACACGCAACATGAAAGCTTTTCGACTTACAACGTGTTGTTTAGGAAAAACAAGATAATTTCGCACGATGCGGGATTTCCTTAAAACGTGATTTTCTGAAAAATTTTGACGAAAGAAAATTCTCCTTTTGGTTCCCTTTAGATGCTACATGTTAAGACGTACACGCCACAACAATTCTTTTCGAGATACAACGTGTAGTTTTGGAGATACATGCTAATTTTGTACTATGCGTTATTTCTTCTCGTAAAGAGTTTCCAATGCGTACGTATATGTCTTTACTCTGCAAAACTGTATTTCCTTATGAAGTGGTATTCTTACATATCCTTTCGAGAGAAAACTGTCCTGTGCCTTCTCTTTTGAGGCTACACACTTAGACATACACGCAACATGAAAGCTTTTCGACTTACAACGTGTTGTTTAGGAAAAACAAGATAATTTCGCACGATGCGGGATTTCCTTAAAACGTGATTTTCTGAAAAATTTTGACGAAAGAAAATTCTCCTTTTGGTTCCCTTTAGATGCTACATGTTAAGACGTACACGCCACAACAATTCTTTTCGAGATACAACGTGTAGTTTTGGAGATACAAGCTAATTGTGTACTATGCGTTATTTCTTCTCGTAAAGAGTTTCCAATGCGTACGTATATGTCTTTACTCTGCAAAACTGTATTTCCTTATGAAGTGGTATTCTTACATATCCTTTCGAGAGAAAACTGTCCTGTGCCTTCTCTTTTGAGGCTACACACTTAGACATACACGCAACATGAAAGCTTTTCGACTTACAACGTGTTGTTTAGGAAAAACAAGATAATTTCGCACGATGCGGGATTTCCTTAAAACGTGATTTTCTGAAAAATTTTGACGAAAGAAAATTCTCCTTTTGGTTCCCTTTAGATGCTACATGTTAAGACGTACACGCCACAACAATTCTTTTCGAGATACAACGTGTAGTTTTGGAGATACAAGCTAATTTTGTACTATGCGTTATTTCTTCTCGTAAAGAGTTTCCAATGCGTACGTATATGTCTTTACTCTGCAAAACTGTATTTCCTTATGAAGTGGTATTCTTACATATCCTTTCGAGAGAAATCTGTCCTGTGCCTTCTCTTTTGAGGCTACACACTTAGACATACACGCAACATGAAAGCTTTTCGACTTACAACGTGTTGTTTAGGAAAAACAAGATAATTTCGCACGATGCGGGATTTCCTTAAAACGTGATTTTCTGAAAAATTTTGACGAAAGAAAATTCTCCTTTTGGTTCCCTTTAGATGCTACATGTTAAGACGTACACGCCACAACAATTCTTTTCGAGATACAACGTGTAGTTTTGGAGATACAAGCTAATTTTGTACTATGCGTTATTTCTTCTCGTAAAGAGTTTCCAATGCGTACGTATATGTCTTTACTCTGCAAAACTGTATTTCCTTATGAAGTGGTATTCTTACATATCCTTTCGAGAGAAAACTGTCCTGTGCCTTCTCTTTTGAGGCTACACACTTAGACATACACGCAACATGAAAGCTTTTCGACTTACAACGTGTTGTTTAGGAAAAACAAGATAATTTCGCACGATGCGGGATTTCCTTAAAACGTGATTTTCTGAAAAATTTTGACGAAAGAAAATTCTCCTTTTGGTTCCCTTTAGATGCTACATGTTAAGACGTACACGCCACAACAATTCTTTTCGAGATACATCGTGTAGTTTTGGAGATACAAGCTAATTTTGTACTATGCGTTATTTCTTCTCGTAAAGAGTTTCCAATGCGTACGTATATGTCTTTACTCTGCAAAACTGTATTTCCTTATGAAGTGGTATTCTTACATATCCTTTCGAGAGAAAACTGTCCTGTGCCTTCTCTTTTGAGGCTACACACTTAGACATACACGCAACATGAAAGCTTTTCGACTTACAACGTGTTGTTTAGGAAAAACAAGATAATTTCGCAAGATGCGGGATTTCCTTAAAACGTGATTTTCTGAAAAATTTTGACGAAAGAAAATTCTCCTTTTGGTTCCCTTTAGATGCTACATGTTAAGACGTACACGCCACAACAATTCTTTTCGAGATACAACGTGTAGTTTTGGAGATACAAGCTAATTTTGTACTATGCGTTATTTCTTCTCGTAAAGAGTTTCCAATGCGTTCGTATATGTCTTTACTCTGCAAAACTGTATTTCCTTATGAAGTGGTATTCTTACATATCCTTTCGAGAGAAAACTGTCCTGTGCCTTCTCTTTTGAGGCTACACACTTAGACATACACGCAACATGAAAGCTTTTCGACTTACAACGTGTTGTTTAGGAAAAACAAGATAATTTCGCACGATGCGGGATTTCCTTAAAACGTGATTTTCTGAAAAATTTTGACGAAAGAAAATTCTCCTTTTGGTTCCCTTTAGATGCTACATGTTAAGACGTACACGCCACAACAATTCTTTTCGAGATACAACGTGTAGTTTTGGAGATACAAGCTAATTTTGTACTATGCGTTATTTCTTCTCGTAAAGAGTTTCCAATGCGTACGTATATGTCTTTACTCTGCAAAACTGTATTTCCTTATGAAGTGGTATTCTTACATATCCTTTCGAGAGAAAACTGTCCTGTGCCTTCTCTTTTGAGGCTACACACTTAGACATACACGCAACATGAAAGCTTTTCGACTTACAACGTGTTGTTTAGGAAAAACAAGATAATTTCGCACGATGCGGGATTTCCTTAAAACGTGATTTTCTGAAAAATTTTGACGAAAGAAAATTCTCCTTTTGGTTCCCTTTAGATGCTACATGTTAAGACGTACACGCCACAACAATTCTTTTCGAGATACAACGTGTAGTTTTGGAGATACAAGCTAATTGTGTACTATGCGTTATTTCTTCTCGTAAAGAGTTTCCAATGCGTACGTATATGTCTTTACTCTGCAAAACTGTATTTCCTTATGAAGTGGTATTCTTACATATCCTTTCGAGAGAAAACTGTCCTGTGCCTTCTCTTTTGAGGCTACACACTTAGACATACACGCAACATGAAAGCTTTTCGACTTACAACGTGTTGTTTAGGAAAAACAAGATAATTTCGCACGATGCGGGATTTCCTTAAAACGTGATTTTCTGAAAAATTTTGACGAAAGAAAATTCTCCTTTTGGTTCCCTTTAGATGCTACATGTTAAGACGTACACGCCACAACAATTCTTTTCGAGATACAACGTGTAGTTTTGGAGATACAAGCTAATTTTGTACTATGCGTTATTTCTTCTCGTAAAGAGTTTCCAATGCGTACGTATATGTCTTTACTCTGCAAAACTGTATTTCCTTATGAAGTGGTATTCTTACATATCCTTTCGAGAGAAAACTGTCCTGTGCCTTCTCTTTTGAGGCTATACCCTTAGACATACACGCAACATGAAAGCTTTTCGACTTACAACGTGTTGTTTAGGAAAAACAAGATAATTTCGCACGATGCGGGATTTCCTTAAAACGTGATTTTCTGAAAAATTTTGACGAAAGAAAATTCTCCTTTTGGTTCCCTTTAGATGCTACATGTTAAGACGTACACGCCACAACAATTCTTTTCGAGATACAACGTGTAGTTTTGGAGATACAAGCTAATTTTGTACTATGCGTTATTTCTTCTCGTAAAGAGTTTCCAATGCGTACGTATATGTCTTAACTCTGCAAAACTGTATTTCCTTATGAAGTGGTATTCTTACATATCCTTTCGAGAGAAAACTGTCCTGTGCCTTCTCTTTTGAGGCTACACACTTAGACATACACGCAACATGAAAGCTTTTCGACTTACAACGTGTTGTTTAGGAAAAACAAGATAATTTCGCACGATGCGGGATTTCCTTAAAACGTGATTTTCTGAAAAATTTTGACGAAAGAAAATTCTCCTTTTGGTTCCCTTTAGATGCTACATGTTAAGACGTACACGCCACAACAATTCTTTTCGAGATACAACGTGTAGTTTTGGAGATACAAGCTAATTTTGTACTATGCGTTATTTCTTCTCCTAAAGAGTTTCCAATGCGTACGTATATGTCTTTACTCTGCAAAACTGTATTTCCTTATGAAGTGGTATTCTTACATATCCTTTCGAGAGAAAACTGTCCTGTGCCTTCTCTTTTGAGGCTACACACTTAGACATACACGCAACATGAAAGCTTTTCGACTTACAACGTGTTGTTTAGGAAAAACAAGATAATTTCGCACGATGCGGGATTTCCTTAAAACGTGATTTTCTGAAAAATTTTGACGAAAGAAAATTCTCCTTTTGGTTCCCTTTAGATGCTACATGTTAAGACGTACACGCCACAACAATTCTTTTCGAGATACAACGTGTAGTTTTGGAGATACAAGCTAATTTTGTACTATGCGTTATTTCTTCTCGTAAAGAGTTTCCAATGCGTACGCATATGTCTTTACTCTGCAAAACTGTATTTCCTTATGAAGTGGTATTCTTACATATCCTTTCGAGAGAAAACTGTCCTGTGCCTTCTCTTTTGAGGCTACACACTTAGACATACACGCAACATGAAAGCTTTTCGACTTACAACGTGTTGTTTAGGAAAAACAAGATAATTTCGCACGATGCGGGATTTCCTTAAAACGTGATTTTCTGAAAAATTTTGACGAAAGAAAATTCTCCTTTTGGTTCCCTTTAGATGCTACATGTTAAGACGTACACGCCACAACAATTCTTTTCGAGATACAACGTGTAGTTTTGGAGATACAAGCTAATTTTGTACTATGCGTTATTTCTTCTCGTAAAGAGTTTCCAATGCGTACGTATATGTCTTTACTCTGCAAAACTGTATTTCCTTATGAAGTGGTATTCTTACATATCCTTTCGAGAGAAAACTGTCCTGTGCCTTCTCTTTTGAGGCTATACCCTTAGACATACACGCAACATGAAAGCTTTTCGACTTACAACGTGTTGTTTAGGAAAAACAAGATAATTTCGCACGATGCGGGATTTCCTTAAAACGTGATTTTCTGAAAAATTTTGACGAAAGAAAATTCTCCTTTTGGTTCCCTTTAGATGCTACATGTTAAGACGTACACGCCACAACAATTCTTTTCGAGATACAACGTGTAGTTTTGGAGATACAAGCTAATTTTGTACTATGCGTTATTTCTTCTCGTAAAGAGTTTCCAATGCGTACGTATATGTCTTAACTCTGCAAAACTGTATTTCCTTATGAAGTGGTATTCTTACATATCCTTTCGAGAGAAAACTGTCCTGTGCCTTCTCTTTTGAGGCTACACACTTAGACATACACGCAACATGAAAGCTTTTCGACTTACAACGTGTTGTTTAGGAAAAACAAGATAATTTCGCACGATGCGGGATTTCCTTAAAACGTGATTTTCTGAAAAATTTTGACGAAAGAAAATTCTCCTTTTGGTTCCCTTTAGATGCTACATGTTAAGACGTACACGCCACAACAATTCTTTTCGAGATACAACGTGTAGTTTTGGAGATACAAGCTAATTTTGTACTATGCGTTATTTCTTCTCCTAAAGAGTTTCCAATGCGTACGTATATGTCTTTACTCTGCAAAACTGTATTTCCTTATGAAGTGGTATTCTTACATATCCTTTCGAGAGAAAACTGTCCTGTGCCTTCTCTTTTGAGGCTACACACTTAGACATACACGCAACATGAAAGCTTTTCGACTTACAACGTGTTGTTTAGGAAAAACAAGATAATTTCGCACGATGCGGGATTTCCTTAAAACGTGATTTTCTGAAAAATTTTGACGAAAGAAAATTCTCCTTTTGGTTCCCTTTAGATGCTACATGTTAAGACGTACACGCCACAACAATTCTTTTCGAGATACAACGTGTAGTTTTGGAGATACAAGCTAATTTTGTACTATGCGTTATTTCTTCTCGTAAAGAGTTTCCAATGCGTACGCATATGTCTTTACTCTGCAAAACTGTATTTCCTTATGAAGTGGTATTCTTACATATCCTTTCGAGAGAAAACTGTCCTGTGCCTTCTCTTTTGAGGCTACACACTTAGACATACACGCAACATGAAAGCTTTTCGACTTACAACGTGTTGTTTAGGAAAAACAAGATAATTTCGCACGATGCGGGATTTCCTTAAAACGTGATTTTCTGAAAAATTTTGACGAAAGAAAATTCTCCTTTTGGTTCTCTTTAGATGCTACATTTTAAGACGTACACGCCACAACAATTCTTTTCGAGATACAACGTGTAGTTTTGGAGATACAAGCTAATTTTGTACTATGCGTTATTTCTTCTCGTAAAGAGTTTCCAATGCGTACGTATTGGAAACACTTTATGAGAAGAATTAACACATTGTAAAATATTAGCTTGTATCTCCTAAACAACACGTTGTAACTCGAACAGATTTGGTGTGGCGTGTACGTCTAAACATGTAGCCTCAAAAGAGAACCCACAGGAGAACTTTCTATTGTCAAATTTTTCAGAAAACCACGTTTATGGAAATCTCGCATCGTGCGAAATTATCTAGTTTTTCCTAAACAACACGTTGTAACTCGAAAAGCTTTAGTGTTGCTTGTATGTCTAAACATGTAGCCTCAAAAGAGAACGCTCAGGAGAGTTTTCCCTCGAAAGAATATGTAAGAATACCATGTTATAAGGAAATACAGTGTTGCAGAGAAAGACAAATACGTACTTATTGGAAACAATTTACGAGAAGAAATAACACATCGTACAAAATTAGCCTGTATCTCCTAAACAACACGTGGTAACTCGAAAGGATTTGGTGTGGCGTGCATGTCTAAACGTGTAGCATCATAAGAGAACCCACAGGAGAATTTTCTTTCTTCAAAATTTGTCAGAACACAACGGTTTAAGGAAATCCGAGAACGCACAGGAGAGTTTTCTCTCGAAATAATATGTAAGAATACCACGTTATAAGGAAATACAGTGTTGCAGAGTAGAGGCAAATACATACTTATTGGAAAAACTTAAACTTTACGAGAAGAAATAATGCATCGTAAAAAAATTAGCTTGTATCTCCTAAACAACATGTTGTAACTTAAAAAGATTTGGTGTGGCCTGTACGTCTAAACGTGTTGTCTCAAATGAGAACCCATAGGAGAATTTTCTTTGGTCAAAATTTGTCAGAAAATCACGTATTAAGGAAATCCCTCTTCGTGCGAAATTATCTTGTTTTTCCTAAACAACACGTTGTAACGCGAAAATCTTTGGTATTGCGTGTGTGTCTAAGCGTGTAGCCTCAAAAGAGGACGCACAGGAAAGTTTTCTCTCGAAAGAATATGTAAGAATACCACGTTATAAGGAAATACAGTGTTGCAGACTAAAGGCAAATACGTACCTATTGGAAACACCTTACAAGAAGAAATAAAGCATCATAAAAAATTAGCTTGTATCTCCTAAACAACAGTTTGTAACTCGAAAAGATTTGGTGTGGCGTGCATGTCTAAACGTGTAGCCTCAAAAGATAACCCACAGGAGAATTTTTTTTCGTTAATATTTCTCAGAAAACCATGTTTTAAGGAAATCACTCATCGTGCAAAATTATCTTGCTTTTCCTAAACAACAAGTTGTAACTCGAAAAGCTTTGATGTTGCGTTTCCAATACATATGTATTTTCCTTTACTCTGCAACACTGTATTTCCTTACAACGTGGTATTCTTACATATTCTTTCGAGAGAAAACTCTCCTGTGCGTTCTCTTTTGGGGCTACACGCTTAGACATACACGCAACATCAAAGCTTTTCGAGTTAAAACGTTTTGTTTAGGAAAAACAAGATAATTTCGCATGATGCGGTATTTCCTTCATACGTGGTTTTCTGACAAATTATGACCAAAGAAAATTCTCCTATGGTTTCTCTTTTGAGGCTACACGATTAGACGTACACGCCACACCAAATCTTTTTAAGTTACAACGTGTTGTTTAGGAGATACAAGCTAATTTTGTAAGATGCGTTATTTCTTCTCGTAAAGTTTTTCCAATACGTAAATATTTGTCTTTACTCTGCAACACTGTATTTCCTAATAACGTGGTATTCTTATATATTCTTTCGAGAAAAAAACTCTCCTTTGCATTCTCTTTTGAGGCTACACGCTTAGACATACACGCAACACCAAAGGTTTTCGCGTTACAACGTGTTGCTTAGGAAAAACAAGATAATTTCGCACGATGCAGGATTTCCTTAAAACGTGGTTTTCTGACAAATTTTGATGAACGAAAATTCTCCTGTGGGTTCTCTTTTGTGGCTACACGTTTAGACGTACACACCACACCAAAACCTTTCGAGTTACAATGTGCTTTTTAGGAAATACAAGCTAATTTTGTACGATGCATTATTTCTTCTCGTAAAGTGTTTCAAATACGTATGTATCTATCTTTACTCTGCAACACTGTATTTCCTTATAACGTGGTATTCTTACATATTCGTTCGAGAGAAAACTCTCCTGTGCGTTCTCTTTTAAGGCTACACGCTTAGACATACACGCAGCACCAAAGCTTTTCGAGTTACAACGTGTTGTTTAGGAAAAACAAGATAATTTCGCACAATGTGGGATTTCCTTAAAACGTGGTTTTCTGACAAATTTGACGAAAGAAAATTCTCCTGTGGGTTCTCTGTTGAGGCTACACGTTTCAACTTACACGCCACACCAAATCCTTCGAGTTACTACGTGTTGTTTAGGAAATACAAGCTAATTTTGTACGATGTATTATTCCTTCTTGTAAAGTGTTTCCAATAAGTAAGTATCTGTCTTTACTCTGCAATACTGTATTTCCTTATAACGTGGTATTCTTACATATTCTTTCGAGAGAATACTCTACTGTGCATTCTCTTTTGAGGCTACACGCTTAGACATACACGCAACACCAAAGCTTTTCGAGTTACAACGTGTTGTTTAGGAAAACAAGATGATTTCGCATGATGCAGGACGTCCTTAAAACGTGGTTTTCTGAAAAAATTTTGACGAGAGAAAATTCTCCAGTGGGTTCTCTTTTGAGGCTACACGTTTAGATGTAAACACCACAGCATATCTTTTCGAGTTACAACGTGTTGTTTCGGAGATACAAGCTAATTTTGTACCATGTGTTATTTCTTCTCGTTAAGTGTTTCCAATATGTAAGAATTTGTCTTTACTCTGCAACACCGTATTTCCTTATAACGTGGTATTCTTACATATTCTTTCGAGAGAAAACTCTCCTGTGCGTTCTCTTTTGAGACTACATGCTTAGACATACATGTAACACCAAAGCTTTTCGAGTTACAATGTGTTGTTTAGGAAAAACCAGATAATTTCGCACAATACGGGATTTCCTAAAAACGTGATTTCTGAAAAATTTTGACGAAAGAAAATTCTCCTGTGGGTTCTCTTTTGAGGCTACGCATTTAGATGTAAACACCACACCAAACAGTTTCAAGTTACAACGTGTTGTTTAGGAGATACAACCTAACTTTGAACGATGCGTTATTTCATCTCTAAAAGTGTTTCCAATAAGTACCTATTTGTCTTTAGTCTGCAACACTGTATTTCCTTCGAACGTGGTATTCTTACATCTTATTTCAAGAGAAAACACTCCTGTGCATTGGCTTTTGAGGATACAGGCTTAGACATACACGCAACAGCAAAGCTTTTCATGTTACAACGTGTTGTTTAGGAAAAACAAGATAATTTCGCACGATGCGGGATTACCATAAAACGTGATTTTCTGACATATTTTGACGAAAGAAAATTCTCCTGTGGGTTCTCTTTTGAGGCTACACATTTAGACGTACATGCCACACCAACTCTTTTCGAGTTCCAACGTGTTGTTTAGGAGATACAAGCTAATTTTGTATGATGCGTTATTTCTTCTCATAAAGTGTTTCCAATACGTACGTATTTGTCTTTATTCTGCAACACTGTATTTCCTTATAACGTGGTATTCTTACATATTCTTTTGAGAGAAAACTCTCCTGTGCATTCTCTTTTGAGGCTACACGCTTAGATATACAAGTAACACCAAAGCTTTTCGAGTTACAACATGTTGTTTAGGAAAAACAAGATAATTTCGCACAATGCGGGATTTCCTAAAAACGTGATTTCTGAAAAATTTTGAAAGAAGAAAAATCTCCTCTGGGTTCTCTTTTGAGGCTACAAGTTTAGTCGTACACCCCACACCAAATCGTTTCGAGTGACAACGTGATGTTAAGGAGATACAAGCTAATTTTGAATGATGCGTTATTTCATCTCTAAAAGTGTTTCCAGTACGTACGTATTTGTCTTTAGTCTACAACACTGTATTTCCTTACAACGTGGTATTCTTACATCTTCTTTTGAGAGAAAATTCTCCTGTGGGTTCTCTTTTGAGGCTACACGAGTTACAACGTGTTGTTTAGGAGAGACAAGCTAATTTTTTATAATGCGTTAATTTTTTTCATAAAGTGTTTCCAAGCTAATTTTGAACGATGCATTATTTCTTCGTGTAGCCTCAAAAGAGAACCCTAAACAACACGTTGTAACTCGAAAAGCTTTGGTGTTGCGTGTATGTCTAAACGTGTGGCCTCAAAAGAGAAGGCACAGGAGAGTTTCTCTCGAAAGAATATGTAAGAATACCACGTTATAAGGAAATACAGTGTTGCAGAGTAAAGACAAATACATACGTATTGGAAACACTTTACGAGAAGAAATAACGCATCGTACAAAATTAGCTTGTATCTCCTAAACAACACGTTGTAACTCGAAAATATTTGGTGTGGCGTGTACGTGTAAACATGTAGCCTCAAAAGAGAACCCACAGGATTATTTTCGTTCGTCAATATTTGTCAGAAAACCACGTTTTAAGGAAGTCCCACATCGTGCGAAATTATCTTGTTTTTCCTAAACAACATGTCGTAACTCGAAAAGCTTTGGTGTTGCGTGTATGTCTAAGCGTGTAGCCTCAAAAGAGAAGGCACAGGAGAGTTTTCTCTCGAAAGAATATGTAAGAATACCACGTTATAAGGAAATACAATGTTGCAGTGTAAATACAAATACTTATGTATAGGAAACACTTTACGAGAAGAAATAAAGCATCGTACAAAATTAGCTTTTATCTCCTAAACAACACGTTGTAACTCGAAATATTTTGTGTGTCGTGTACGTCTAGACGTGTAGCCTCAAAAGAGAAGGCACAGGAGAGTTTTCTCTCGAAAGAATATGTAAGAATACCACGTTTTAAGGAAATACAGAGTTGCAGAGTAAAGACAAATATGTACGTATTGGCAACACCTTACGAGAAAAAATAAGGCATCGTACAAAATTAGTCTGTATCTCCTAAACAACACGTTGTAACTGAAAAGGATTTGGTGTGGCGTGTACGTCTAAACGTGTAGCCTCAAAAGAGAACCAACAAGAGAATTTTCTTTGGTCAAAATTTTTCAGAAAACCACGTTTTAAGGAAATCCCGCATCTTGCGAAATTATCTTGTTTTTCCTAAACAACACGTTGTAACTCGAAAAGCTTTGGTGTTGCCTGTATGTCTAAGCGTGTAGCCTCAAGAGAGAAGGCACAGGAGAGTTTTTTCTCGAAAGAATATGTAAGAATACCACGTTTTAAGGAAATACAGTGTTGCAGAGTAAAGACAAATACATTCGTATTGGCAACACTTTACGAGAAGAAATAACGCATCGTACAAAATTAGTCTGTATCTACTAAACAACACGTTGTAACTCGAAAAGATTTGGTGTGGCGTGTAAGTCTAAATGTGTAGCCTCAAAAGAGAACCCACAGCAGAATTTTCTTACATCAAAATTTGTCAGAAAACCACGTTTTATGGAAATCCCGCATCTTGCGAAATTATCTTGTTTTTCCTAAACAACACGTTGTAACTCGAAAAGCTTTGGTGTTGCGTGTATGTCTAAGCGTGTAGCCTCAAAAGAGAAGGCACAGGAGAGTTTTCTCTCGAAAGAATATGTAAGAATACCACGTTATAAGGAAATACAGTGTTGCAGAGTAAAGACAAATACGTACGTATTGGAAACACTTTAGGAGAAGAAATAATGCTTCGTGCAAAATTAGCTTGTATCTCCTAAACAACACGTTTAACTCGAAAAGATTTGGTGTCACCTGTGTGTCTAAGGGTGTAGTCTCAAAAGAGAACCCACAGGAGAACTTTCTTTCATCAAATTTTGCCAGAAAACCACATTTTAAAGAAATCCCACAGCGTGCGAAATTATCTTGTTTTTCCTAAACAACATGTCGTAACTCGAAAAGCTTTGGTGTTGCGTGTATGTCTAAGCGTGTAGCCTCAAAAGAGAAGGCACAGGAGAGTTTTCTCTCGAAAGAATATGTAAGAATACCACGTTATAAGGAAATACAGTGTTGCAGTGTAAATACAAATACTTATGTATAGGAAACACTTTACGAGAAGAAATAAAGCATCGTACAAAATTAGCTTTTATCTCCTAAACAACACGTTGTAACTCGAAATATTTTGTGTGTCGTGTACGTCTAGACGTGTAGCCTCAAAAGAGAAGGCACAGGAGAGTTTTCTCTCGAAAGAATATGTAAGAATACCACGTTTTAAGGAAATACAGAGTTGCAGAGTAAAGACAAATATGTACGTATTGGCAACACCTTACGAGAAAAAATAAGGCATCGTACAAAATTAGTCTGTATCTCCTAAACAACACGTTGTAACTGAAAAGGATTTGGTGTGGCGTGTACGTCTAAACGTGTAGCCTCAAAAGAGAACCCACAGGCAAATTTTCTTTGGTCAAAATTTTTCAGAAAACCACGTTTTGAGGAAATCCCGCATCTTGCGAAATTATCTTGTTTTTCCTAAACAACACGTTGTAACTCGAAAAGCTTTGGTGTTGCGTGTATGTCTAAGCGTGTAGCCTCAAAAGAGAAGGCACAGGAGAGTTTTCTCTCGAAAGAATATGTAAGAATACCACGTTTTAAGGAAATATCGTGTTGCAGAGTAAAGACAAATACATATGTATTGGCAACACTTTACGAGAAGAAATGACGCATCGTACAAAATTAGTCTGTATCTCCGAAACAAAACGTTGTAACTCGAAAAGATTTGGTGTGGCGTGTACGTCTAAACGTGTAGCCTCAAAAGAGAACCCACAGGAGAATTTTCTTAGGTCAAAATTTGTCAGAAAACCTCGTTTTAAGGAAATCCCGCATCTTGCGAAATTATCTTGTTTTTCCTAAACAACACGTTATAACTAGAAAAGCTTTGGTGTTGCGTGTACATCTAAGCGTGTAGCCTCAAAAGGGAATGCACAGGAGAGTTTTCTCTCGAAAGAATATGTAAGAATACCACGTTATAAGGAAATACAGTGTTGCAGAGTAAAGACAAATACGTAGGTATTGGAAATACTTTACGAGAAGAAATAACTCTTTGTGCAAAATTAGCTTGTATCTCCTAAACAACACGTTGTAACTCGAAATGATTTGGTGTGGCGTGTACATCTAAACGTGTGGCCTCAAAAGAGAACCCACGGGATAGTTTTCTCTTGTCAAAATTTGTCAGAAAACCACATTTTATGGAAATCCCTCATCGTGCGAAATTATCTAGTTTTTCATAAACAACACGTTATAACTTGAAAAGCTTTGGTGTTGCGTGTATGTCTAAGCCTATAGCCTCAAAAGAGAATGCACAGGAGAGTTTTCTCTCGAAAGAATATGTTAAAATACCACGTTATAAGGAAATACAGAGTTGCAGAGTAAAGACAAATAGGTATGTATTGGAAACACTTTACGAGAAGAAATAACGCATTGTACAAAATTAGCTTGTATCTCCTAAACAACACGTTGTAACTCGAAAGGATTTGGTGTGGCCTGTACATCTAAATGTGTAGCCTCAAAAGAAAACCCACAGGATAATTTTCTTTCGTTAAAATTTTTCAGAAAACCACATTTTATGGAAATCCCGCATCGTTCGAAATTATCTTGTTTTTCCTAAACAACATATAGTAACTCGAAAATCTTTTGTTTGCGTGTATGTCTAAGGGTGTAGCCTCAAAAGAGAAGGCACAGGAGAGTTTTCTCTCGAAAGAATATGTAAGAATACCACGTTATAAGGAAATACAGTGTTGAAGAGTAAAGACAAATACGTACATATTGGAAACACTTTACGAGAAGAAATAACGCATCGTACAAAATTAGCTTGTATCTCCTAATCAACACGTTGTAACTCGAACTGATTTGGTGTGCTGTTTACATCTAAACGTGTAGCCTCCAAAGAGAACCCACAGGAGAATTTTGTTTCGTCAAAATTTGTCAGAAAACCACGTTTTAAGGAAATACCGCATCGTGTGAAATTACCTTGTTTTTCCTAAACAACACGTTGTATCTCGAAAAGCTTTGGTGTTGTGTGTAGGTCTAAGCGTGTAGCCTCAAAAGAGAACGCAGAGGAGAGTTTTCTCTCGAAAAAATATGTAAGAATACCACGTTATAAGTACATACAGTGTTGCAGAGTAAAGATAAATAGGTACGTATTGTAAATACTTTATGAGAAGAATTAATGCATGGTACAAAATTAGCTTGTATCTCCTAAACAACTCCTTGTAACTCGAAAGGATTTGGTGTGGCTCGTACGTATACATGTGTAACCTCAAAAAAGAACCCACAGGAGAACTTTCTTTCGTCAAAATTTGTCCAAAAACCACGTTTTAGGGAAATCTCTCATCGTGCAAAATTATCTTGTTTTTCCTAAACAACACGTTGTAACTCAAAAAGCTTTGGTGTTGCGTGTATGTCTGAGCTTGTAGCCTCTAAAGAGAACGCACATGAGAGTCTTCTCTCGAAAGAACATGTAAGAATACAACGTTATAAGGAAATACAGTGTTGCAGAGTAAAGACAAATACGTACGTATTGGAAACACTTTACGAGAAGAAATAACGCATCGTAAAAAATTAGCTTGTATCTCCTAAACAACACGTGGTAACTCGAAAGGATTTGGTGTGGCGTGTACTTCTAAACGTGTAGCCTCAAAAGAGAACCCACAGGAGAATTTTCTTTCGTCAAAATTTGTCAGAAAACCACGTTTTAAGGTAATCCTGCATTGTGCGAAATTATCTTGTTTTTCCTAAACAACACGTTGTAACTCGAAAAGCTTTGGTATTGCCTGTATGTCTAAGTGTGTAGCCTCAAAAGGGAACGCACAGGATAGTTTTCTCTCGAAATAATATGTAAGAATACCACGTTATAAGGAAATACAATGTTGCAGAGTAAAGACAAATACATACTTACTGGAAACACTTTACGAGAAGAATTAACGCATTGCAAAAAATTAGCTTGTATCTCCTAAACAACACGTTGTAACTCGAAAAGATTTGGTGTGGCGTGTACGTCTAAATATGTAGCCTCAAAAGAGAACCAACAGGAGAATTTTCTTTCGTCAAAATTTTTCAGAAAACCACGTTTTAAGGAAATCCCGCATCGTGCGAAATCATCTCCTTTTTCCTAAACAACATGTTGTGACTCGAAAAGCTTTGGTGTTGCGTGTATGTGTAAGCGTGGAGCCTCAAAAGAGAAGGCACAGGAGAGTTTTCTGTCGAAAGAATATGTAAGAATACCACGTTATAAGGAAATACAATTTTGCAGATTAAAACAAATAAGTACATATTGGAAACACTTTACGAGAAGAAATAACGCATCGTACAAAATTAACTTGTATCACCAAACAGCACGTTGTAAATCGAAATGATTTGGTGTGACGTGTATGTCTAAACGTGTAGCCTAAAGAGAGAACCCACAGGATAATTTTCTTTCATCAAAATTTGTCAGAAACCACGTTTTAAGGAAATCTCACATCGTGCGAAATTATCTTGTTTTTCCTAAACACCACACTGTAACTCGAAAAGCTTTGGTGTTGCGTGTATGTCTAAGCTTGTAGCCTCAAAAGAGAACGCACAAGAGAGTTTTCTCTTGAAAGATTATGTACGAATACCACGTTATAAGGAAATACAATTTTGCAGAGTAAAGACAAATAAGTACATACTGGAAACACTTTACGAGAAGAAATAACGCATCGTACAAAATTAGATTGTATCTCCTAAACAACACGTTGTAACTCGAAAAGATTTGGTGTGACGTGTACGTCTAAAAGTGTAACCTCAAAAGAGAACCCACAAGAGAATTTTCTTCCCTCAAAATTTGTCAGAAACCACGTTTTAAGGAAATCTCTCATCGTGCGAAATTATCTTGTTTTTTTCTAAACAACACGTTGTATCAGGAAAAGATTTGGTGTTGTGTGTATGTCTAAGAGTGTAACCTCAAAAGAGAACGCACAGGATAGTTTTCTCTCGAAAGGATATGTAAGAATACCATGTTATAAGGAAATACAATGTTGCAGAGTCAAGACAAATACGTACGTATTGGAAACACTTTACGAGAAGAATTAACGCATCGTAAAAAATTAGCTTGTATCTCCTAAACAACACGTTGTAACTCGAAAAGATTTGGTGTGGCTCATACCTCTACACGTGTAGCCTCAAAAGAGAACCCACAGGAGAATTTTCTTTATTCAAAATTTTTCAGAAAACCACGTTTTAAGGAAATCCCGCATCGTGCGAAATCATCTATTTTCCAAAACAGCATGTTGTAACTCGAAAAGCTTTGGTGTTGCATGTATGTGTAAGTGTGGAGCCTCAAAAGTGAAGGCACAGGAGAGTTTTCTCTCGAAAGAATATGTAAGAATACCACGTTATAAGGAAATACAATTTTGCAGAGTAAAGACAAATAAGTGCATATTGGAAACACTTTACGAGAAGAAATAACGCATCGTATAAAATTAGCTTGTATCTCCGAAACAACACGTTGTAACTCGAAAATATTTGGTGTGACGTGTACATCTAAAAGTGTAACCTCAAACGAGAACCCACAGCAGAATTTTGTTTCATCAAAATTTGTCAGAAACCACGTTTTAAGGAAATCTCGCATCGTGCGAAATTATCTTGTTTTTCCTAAACAACATGTTGTAATTCAAAAAGCTTTGGTGTTGCGTGTATGTCTAAGCTTGTAGCCTCAAAAGAGAACGCACAGGAGAGTTTTCTCTCGAAAGAATATGTAAGAATACCACGTTATAAGGAAATACAGTGTTGCAGAGAAAAGACAACTACATACGTATTGGAAACACTTTAAGAGAAAAAATAACACATCGTACAAAATTAGCTTGTATCTCCTAAACAACACGTTGTAACTCGAAAAGATTTGGTGTGGCTCATACCTCTACACGTGTAGCCTCAAAAGAGAACCCACAGGAGAACTTTCTTTCATCAAAATTTTTCAGAAAACCACGTTTTATGGAAATCTCGCATCGTGCGAAATTATCTTGTTTTTCGTAAACAACACGTTGTAACTCGAAAAGCTTTGGCGTTGCGTGTTTGTCTAAGCGTGTAGCCTCAAAAGAGAATGCACAGGAGAGTTTTCCCTCGAAAGAATATGTAAGAATACCACGTTATAAGGAAATACAGTGTTGCAGAGTAAAGACAAAAAAAGTACGTATTGGAAACTCTATACGAGAAGAAATAACGCATCGTACAATATTTGCTTGTATCTCCTAAACAACACGTGGTAACTCGAAAGGATTTGGTGTGGCGTGTATGTCTAAACGTGTAGCCTCTAAAGAGAACCCACGGGAGAATTTTTTTCCTCCAAATTTGTCAGAAAACCACGTTTTAAGGAAATCCCGCATCGTGCAAAATTATCTTGTTTTTCATAAACAACACGTTGTAACTCGAAAAGAGTTGGTGTTGACTGTATGTCTAAGTGTGTAGCCTCAAAGGGGAACGCACAGGATAGTTTTCCCTCTAAAGAATATGTAAGAATACCACGTTATAAGGAAATACAATGTTGCAGAGTAAAGACAAACGCGTACTTCTTGGAAACACTTTATGAGAAGAATTAACGCATCGTAAAAAATTAGCTTGTATCTCCTAAACAACACGTTGTAACTCGAAAAGATTTGGTGTTGCATGTACATCTAAACGTGTAGCCTCAAAAGAAAACCCACAGGAGATTTTTCTTTCATCAAAATTTGTCAGAAACCACGTTTTAAGGAAATCTCGCATCGTGCGAAATTATCTTGTTTTTCCTAAACAACACGTTGTAACTCGAAAACCTTTGGTGTTGCGTGTATATCTAAGCATGTAGCCTCAAAAGAGAACGCACAGGAGAGTTTTCCCTCGAAATAATATGTACGAATACCACGTTATAAGGAAATACAGTGTTGCAGAGTAAAGACAAATAAGTACGAATTGGAAACACTTTACGAGAAGAAATAAGGCATCGTAAAAAATTGGCTTGTATCTCCTAAACAACACGTTGTACCTCGAAAAGATTTGGTGTGGCTCATACGTCTACACGTGTAGCCTCAAAAAAGAACGAACAGGAGAACTTTCTTTCGTTAAAATTTCTCAGGAAACCACGTTTTAAGGAAATACCGCATCATGCAAAATTATCTTGTTTTTCCTAAACAGCATGATGTAACTCGAAAAGCTTTGGTGTTGCATGTATGTCTAAGCGTGTAACCTCTAAAGAGAACGCACAGGATAGTTTTCTCTCGAAAGAATATGTAAGAATACTACGTTATTAGGAAATACAATGTTGCAGAGTAAAAACACATACGTACCTATTGGAAAAACTTTACAAGAAGAATTAACGCATCGTACAAAATTAGCTTGTATCTCCTAAACAACACGTGGTAACTCGAAAGGATTTGGTGTGGTGTGTACGTCTAAACATGTAGCCTCAAAAGAGAACCCACAGGAGAATTTATTTTCATCAACATTTTTCAGAAAACCACGTTTTAAGGAAATCCCGCATCGTGCGAAATGATCTTCTTTTTCCTAAACAACATGTTGTACCTCGAAAAGCTTTGGTGTTGCGTGTATGTGTAAGCATGGAGCGACAAAAGGGACAGCACAGGAGAGTTTTCACTCGAAAGAATATGTAAGAATACCACATTATAAGGAAATACAATTTTGCAGAGTAAAGACAAATAAGTACTTATTGGTAACACTTTACGAGAAGAAATAACGCATCATTCAAAATTAGCTTGTATCTCCTAAACAACACGTTGTAACTCGAAAAGATTTGGTGTGACGTGTATGTCTAAACGTGTAGCCTCAAAAGAGAACCCACAGGAGAATTTTCTATCATCAAAATTTGTCAAAAACCACGTTTTAAGGAAATCTCGCATCGTGCGAAATTATCTTGTTTTTCCTAAACAACACGTTGTAACTCGAAAAGCTTTGGTGTTGCGTGTATGTCTAAGCTTTTAGCCTCAAAAGAGAACGCACAGGAGAGTTTTCTCTCGAACGAATATGTAAGAATACCACGTTATAAGAAAATACAGTGTCGCAGAGTAAAGACAAATACGTACGTATTGGAAACACTTGAAGAGAAGAAATAACGCATCATACAAAATTAGCTTGTATCTCCTAAACAACACGTTGTAACTCGAAAAGATTTGGTGTGGCTCGTACCTCTACACGTGTAGCCTCAAAAGAGAACCCACAGGAGAACTTTCTTTCGTCAAAATTTTTCAGAAAATCACGTTTTATGGAAATCTCGCTTCAAGCGAAATTATCTTGTTTTTCCTAAAAAACACATTGTAACTCGAAAAGCTTTGGCGTTGCGTGTTTGTCTAAGCGTGTAGCCTCAAAGAGAACGCACAGGAGAGTTTTCCCTCGAAATAATATGTAAGAATACCACGTTATAAGGAAATACAGTGTTGCAGAGTAAAGACAAATAAGTACGTATTGGAAACACTTTACCAGAGGAAATAATGCATTGTTCAAAATTTGCTTGTATCTCCTAAACAACACGTTGTAACTCGAAAAGATTTGGTGTGGCTCATATGTCTACACGTGTAGCCTCAAAAGAGAATGCACAGGAGAACTTTCTTTCGTCAAAATTTCTCAGGAAACCACGTTTTAAGGAAATCCCGCATCGTGCAAAATTATCTTGTTTTTCCTAAACAACACTATGTAACTCGAAAATCTTTGGTGTTGCATGTATGTCTAAGTGTGTAGCCTCAGAAGAGAACGCACAGGAGAGTTTTCCCTCGAAAGAATATGTAAGAATACCACGTTATAAGGAAAAACAGTGTAGCAGAATAAAGACAAATACGTACGTATTGGAAACACTTTACGAGAAGAAATAAAGCATCGTAAAAAATTTGCTTGTATCTCCTAAACATGTTGTAACTTGAAAAGATTTGGTGTGGCTCGTACGTCTAAAAGTGTAGCCTCCAAAGAGAACCCACAGGAGAACTTCCTTTCGTCAAAATTTGTCAGAAAACCACGTTTTAAGGAAATCCCGCATCGTGCAAAATTATCTTGTTTTTCCAAAACAACACGTTGTAACTCGAAAAGCTTTGGTGTTGCGTGTATGTCAAAGCATGTAGCCTCTAAAGAGAACGCACAGGAGAGTTTTCTCTCGAAAGAACATGTAAGAATACAACGTTATAAGGAAATACAGTGTTGCAGAGTAAAGACAAATACATACGTATTGGAAACATTTTATGAGAAGAAATAACACATCGTACAAAATTAGCTTGTATCTTCTAAACAACACGTGATAACTCGAAAGGATTTGGTGTGGGTCGTACGTCTACACGTGTAGCCTCAAAAGAGAACCCACAGAAGAACTTTCTTTCGTCAAAGTTGTCAGAAAACAACGTTTTAAGGAAATCCCACATCGTGCAAAATTATCTTGTTTTTCCTAAACAACACGTT
Organism: Apodemus sylvaticus; assembly: GCF_947179515.1. Taxonomy (NCBI): domain Eukaryota; kingdom Metazoa; phylum Chordata; class Mammalia; order Rodentia; family Muridae; genus Apodemus; species Apodemus sylvaticus. The sequence goes on from NW_026263195.1 coordinate 188,441, forward strand.
GTAACTCAAAAAGCTTTGGTGTTGCGTGTATGTCTAAGCATGTAGCCTCTACAGAGAACGCACAGGAGAGTTTTCTCTCGAAAGAACATGTAAGAATAAAACATTATAAAGAAATACAGTGTTGCAGAGTAAAGACAAATATGTACGTATTGGAAAGACTTTACGAGAAGAAATAACGCATCTTACAAAATTAGCTTGTATCTCCTAAACAACACGTGGTAACTCGAAAGGATTTGGTGTGACGTGTATGTCTAAACGTGTAGCCTCAAAAGAGAACCCACAGGAGAATTTTCTTTCATCAAAATTTGTCAAAAACCACGTTTTAAGGAAATCTCGCATCGTGCGAAATTATCTTGTTTTTCCTAAACAACACGTTTTAACTCGAAAAGCTTTGGTGTTGCGTGTATGTCTAAGCTTTTAGCCTCAAAAGAGAACGCACAGGAGAGTTTTCTCTCGAACGAATATGTAAGAATACCACGTTGTAAGAAAATACAGTGTTGCAGAGTAAAGACAAATACGTACGTATTGGAAACACTTGAAGAGAAGAAATAATGCATCATACAAAATTAGCTTGTATCTCCTAAACAACACGTTGTAACTCGAAAAGATTTGGTGTGGCTCGTACCTCTACACGTGTAGCCTCAAAAGAGAACCCACAGGAGAACTTTCTTTCGTCAAAATTTTTCAGAAAACCACGTTTTATGGAAATCTCGCTTCAAGCGAAATTATCTTGTTTTTCCTAAAAAACACATTGTAACTCGAAAAGCTTTGGCGTTGCGTGTTTGTCTAAGCGTGTAGCCTCAAAGAGAACACACAGGAGAGTTTTCCCTCGAAATAATATGTAAGAATACCACGTTATAAGGAAATACAGTGTTGCAGAGTAAAGACAAATAAGTACGTATTGGAAACACTTTACCAGAGGAAATAATGCATTGTTCAAAATTTGCTTGTATCTCCTAAACAACACGTTGTAACTCGAAAAGATTTGGTGTGGCTCATATGTCTACACGTGTAGCCTCAAAAGAGAATGCACAGGAGAACTTTCTTTCGTCAAAATTTCTCAGGAAACCACGTTTTAAGGAAATCCCGCATCGTGCAAAATTATCTTGTTTTTCCTAAACAACACTATGTAACTCGAAAATCTTTGGTGTTGCATGTATGTCTAAGTGTGTAGGCTCAAAAGAGAACGCACAGGAGAGTTTTCCCTCGAAAGAATATGTAAGAATACCACGTTATAAGGAAATACAGTGTAGCAGAATAAAGACAAATACGTACGTATTGGAAACACTTTACGAGAAGAAATAAAGCATCGTAAAAAATTTGCTTGTATCTCCTAAACATGTTGTAACTTGAAAAGATTTGGTGTGGCTCGTACGTCTAAAAGTGTAGCCTCCAAAGAGAACCCACAGGAGAACTTTCTTTCGTCAAAATTTGTCAGAAAACCACGTTTTAAGGAAATCCCGCATCGTGCAAAATTATCTTGTTTTTCCAAAACAACACGTTGTAACTCGAAAAGCTTTGGTGTTGCGTGTATGTCAAAGCATGTAGCCTCTAAAGAGAACGCACAGGAGAGTTTTCTCTCGAAAGAACATGTAAGAATACAACGTTATAAGGAAATACAGTGTTGCAGAGTAAAGACAAATACATACGTATTGGAAACACTTTATGAGAAGAAATAACACATCGTACAAAATTAGCTTGTATCTTCTAAACAACACGTGATAACTCGAAAGGATTTGGTGTCGCGTGCACGTCTAAACGTATAGCCTCAAAAGAGAACCCACAGGAGAATTTTCTTTCGTCAAAATTTGTCAGAACACAACGTTTTAAGGAAATCCCACATCATGCGAAATTATCTTGTTTTTCATAAACAACACGTTGTAACTCGAAAAGCTTTGGTGTTGCCTGTATGTCTAATGTGTAGCCTCAAAAGGGAACGCAAAGGATAGTTTTCTCTCGAAAGAATATGTAGGAATACCACGTTATAAGGAAATACAATGTTGCAGAGTAAAGACAAATACGTAAGTATTGGAAACACTTTACGAGAAGAAATAAGGCATCGTACAAAATTAGCTTGTATCTCCTAAACAACACGTGGTAACTCGAAAGGATTTGGTGTGACGTGTACGTCTCAACGTGTAGCCTCAAAAGAGAACCCACAGGAGAATTTTCTTTCGTTAAAATTTTCAGAAAACCACGTTTTAAGGAAATCCCGCATTGTGGGATATCATCTTCTTTTTCCTAAACAACATGTTGTAACTCGAAAAGCTTTGGTGTTGCGTGTACTTGTAAGCATGGAGCCTCCAAAGGGAAAGCACAGGAGAGTTTTCTCTCGAAAGAAAATATAAGAATACCACGTTATAAGGAAATACAATTTTCCAGAGTAAAGACATATAAGTACATATTGGTAACACTTTATGAGAAGAAATAACGCATCATTCAAAATTAGCTTGTATCTCCTAAACAACACGATGTAACTCGAAAGGATTTGGTGTGACGTGTATGTCTAAACGTGTAGCCTCAAAAGAGAACCCACAGGAGAATTTTCTTTCATCAAAATTTGTCAGAAACTACGTTTTGAGGAATTCTCGCATTCTGCAAAATTATCTTGTTTTTCCTAAACAACACGTTGTAAATCAAAACCTTTGGTGTTGCGTGTATGTCTAAGCATGTAGCCTCAAAAGAGAATGCACAGGAGAGTTTTCTCTCGAAAGAATATGTAAGAATACCACGTTATAAGGAAATACAGTGTTGCAGAGTAAAGACAAATTCGTACATATTGGAAACACTTTAAGAGAAGAAATAACACATCGTACAAAATTAGCTTGTATCTCCTAAGCAACACGTTGTAACTCGAAAAGATTTGGTGTGGCTCGTACCTCTACATGTGTAGCCTCAAAAGAGAACCCACAGGAGAACTTTCTTTTGTCAAATTTTTTCAGAAAACCACGTTTTATGGAAATCTCGCATCGTGCAAAATTATCTTGTTTTTCCAAAACAACACGTTGTAACTCGAAAAGCTTTGGTGTTGGATCTTTGTGTGGCTTTGGTATCAGCGTAATTGTGGCTTCGTAGAAGGAATTGGGTCGTGTTCCTTCTGTTTCTATTTTGTGGAATAGTTTGAAGAGTATTGGTGTTAACTCTTCTTTGAAGGTCTTGTAGAATTCTGCACTGAAGCCATCTGGTCCTGTGCTTTTTTTGGTTGGAAGACTTTCTATGACTCCTTCTATTTCTTTAGGCATTATGGGACTGTTTAGATGGTCTAGTTGGTCCTGATTTAATTTTGGTATTTGGTATCTGTCAAGGAAATTGTCCATTTCCTCCAGATTCTCCAGTTGTGTTGAGTACAGGCTCTTGTAGTAGGATCTGATGATTTTTTGGATTTCCTCAGTTTCCGTTGTTATATCTCCCTTTTCATTTCTAAGTTTGTTAATTTGGATACTTTCTCTGTGCCCTTTGGTCAGTCTGGCTAAGGGTTTATCTATCTTGTTGATTTTCTCAAAGAACCAGCTCCAAAGATCCAACAAAGAAAGAGAACTTCAGACCAATTTCCCTTATGAACATCGATGCAATAATACTCAACAAAATTCTTGCCAACCGAATCCAAGAACACATCAAAACGATCATCCACCATGATCAAGTAGGCTTTATCCCGGGAATGCAGGGTTGGTTCAATATACGGAAATCCATCAATACAATCCACTACATAAACAAACTCAAAGAACAAAACCACATGGTCATTTCATTGGATGCTGAAAAAGCATTTGACAAAATTCAGCATCCTTTCATGCTTAAAGTCTTGGAGAGAACAGGAATTCAAGGCCCATACCTAAACATAGTAAAAGCAATATACAGCAAACCGGTAGCCAGCATCAAACTAAACGGAGAGAAACTTGAAGCAATCCCACTGAAATCAGGGACCAGACAAGGCTGCCCCCTTTCTCCTTATCTTTTCAATATTGTACTTGAGGTACTAGCTCGGGCAATTCGACAACATAAGGAGGTCAAAGGGATACAAATTGGAAAGGAGGAAGTCAAACTATCATTATTTGCAGACGACATGATCGTCTACCTAAGTGACCCAAAGAACTCCACTAGAGAGCTCCTACAGCTGATAAACAACTTCAGCAAAGTGGCAGGTTACAAAATCAACTCAAGCAAATCAGTGGCCTTCCTATACTCAAAGGATAAGCAGGCTGAGAAAGAAATTAGGGAAATGACCCCCTTCACAATAGCCACAAACAGTATAAAGTATCTTGGGGTGACTCTTACCAAACATGCGAAAGATCTGTATGGCAAGAACTTCAAGACTCTGAAGAAGGAAATGGAAGAAGACCTCAAAAAATGGGAAAACCTCCCATGCTCATGGATCGGTAGAATCAATATAGTTAAAATGGCCATTTTGCCTAAAGCACTATACAGATTCAATGCAATACCCATCAAAATCCCAACTCAATTCTTCACAGAGTTAGAAAGAGCAATTATCAAATTCATCTGGAACAACAAAAAACCCAGGATAGCTAAAACTATTCTCAGCAACAAAAGAAAATCTGGGGGAATCAGTATCCCTGACCTCAAGCAATACTACAGAGCAATAGTGTTAAAAACTGCATGGTATTGGTACAGTGACAGGCAGGAGGATCAATGGAACAGGATTGAAGATCCAGAAATGAACCCACACACCTATGGCCACTTGATCCTCGACAAAGAGGCTGAAAACATCCAATGGAAAAAAGATAGCCTTTTCAACAAATGGTGCTGGTTCAACTGGAGGTCAGCATGCAGAAGAATGCGAATTGATCCATCCTTGTCTCCTTGTACTAAGCTCAAATCCAAATGGATCAAGGACCTCCACATAAAGCCAGACACTCTGAAGCTAATAGAAAAGAAACTGGGGAAGACCCTTGAGGACATCGGTACAGGGAGAAAGTTTCTGAACAGAACACCAATAGCGTATGCTCTAAGAGCAAGAATTGACAAATGGGACCTCATAAGGTTACAGAGTTTCTGTAAGGCAAAGGACACCATCAAGAGGACAGATCGGCAACCAACAAATTGGGAAAAGATCTTCACCAATCCTACATCAGATAGAGGGCTAATATCCAATATATATAAAGAACTCAAGAAGTTAGACTCCAGAAAACCGAACAACCCTATTAAAAAATGGGGTACAGAGTTAAACAAAGAATTCTCACCTGAAGAACTTCGGATGGCGGAGAAGCATCTTAAAAAATGCTCCACTTCATTAGTCATTAGGGAAATGCAAATCAAAACAACCCTAAGATTTCATCTTACACCAGTCAGAATGGCTAAGATTAAAAATTCAGGAGACAGCAGGTGTTGGAGAGGGTGCGGAGAAAGAGGAACACTCCTCCACTGCTGGTGGGGTTGCAAATTGGTACAACCACTCTGGAAAGCAGTCTGGCGGTTCCTCCGAAAACTGGGCACCTCACTTCCAGAAGATCCTGCTATACCACTCCTGGGCATATACCCAGAGGATTCCCCACCATGTAATAAGGATACATGCTCTACTATGTTCATAGCAGCCCTATTTATAATTGCCAGATGCTGGAAAGAACCCAGGTATCCCTCAACAGAAGAGTGGATACAAAAAATGTGGTATATCTACACAATGGAGTACTATTCAGCCATTAGAAACAATGAATTCATGAAATTCTTAGGCAAATGGATGGAGCTAGAGAACATCATACTAAGTGAGGTAACCCAGACTCAAAAGGTGAATCATGGTATGCACTCACTAATAAGTGGTTATTAACCTAGAAAACTGGAATACCCAAAACATAATCCACACATCAAATGAGATACAAGAAGAAAGCAGGAGTGGTCCCTGGTTCTGGAAAGACTCAGTGAAACAGTATTTGGCAAAATCAGAACGGGGAACTGGGAAGGGGTGGGAGGGAGGACAGGGGAAGAGAAGGGGGCTTACGGGACTTTCGAGGAGTGGGGGGGGCTAGAAAAGGGGAAATCATTTGAAATGTAAATAAATTATATCAAAAAAAAAAAAGAAAAGCTTTGGTGTTGCGTGTATGTCTAAGCGTGTATCCTCTAAAGAGAACACACAGGAGAGTTTTCTCTCGAAAGAACATGTAAGAATACAACGGTATAAGGAAATACAGTGTTGCAGAGTAAAGACAAATACTTACTTATTGGAAACACTTTACGAGATGAAATAACACATCATACAAAATTAGCTTGTATCTCCTAAACAACACGTGGTAACTCAAAAGGATTTGGTGTGGCATGTACCTCTAAACATGTAGCCTCAAAAGAGAACCCACAGGACTATTTTCTTTCATCAAAATTTGTCAGAAAACCACGTTTTAAGGAAATACCGCATCGTGCGAAATCATCTTGTTTTTCATAAACAACACGTTATACCTCGAAAAGCTTTGGTGTTGCCTTTATGTCTAAGTGTGTAGCCTCAAAAGGGAACGCACAGGATAGTTTTCTCTCTAAAGAATGTGTAAGAATACCACGTTATAAGGAAATACAGTGTTGCAGAGTAAAGACAAATACGTACATATTGGAAACACTTTACGAGAAGTATTAACGCATCATACAAAATTAGCTTGTATCTCCTAAACAATACGTTGTATCTCGGAAAGATTTGGTGTGGCGTGTACGTCTAAACATGTAGCCTCAAAAGAGAACCCACAGCAGAATTTTCTTTCGTCAAAATTTATCAGAAAACCACGTTTTAAGGAAATCCCGCATCGTGGGAAATCATCTTCTTTTTCCTAAACAACATGTTGTAACTCGAAAAGCTTTGGTGTTGCGTGTATGTGTAAGCGTGGAGCCTCAAAAGAGAAGGCACAGGAGAGTTTTCTCTCGAAAGAATATGTAAGAATACCACGTTTTTACGAAATACAATTTTGCAGAGTAAAGACAAATAAGTACATATTGGAAACACTTTAGGTGAAGAAATAACGCATCGTACAAAATTAGCTTGTATCTCCTAAACAACACGTTGTAAATCGAAAAGATTTGGTGTGACGTGTATGTCTAAACGTGTACCCTCAAAAGAGAACCGACAGGAGAATTTTCTTTCATCAAAATTTGTCAGAAACCACGTTTTAAGGAAATCTCGCATCGTGCGAAATTATCTTGTTTTTCCTTAAAAACACGTTGTAACTCGAAAAGCTTTGGTGTTGCGTGTATATCTAAGCTTGTAGCCTCACAAGAGAACGCACAGGAGACTTTTTTCTCGAAAGAATATGGAAGAATACCACGTTATAAGGAAATACAGTGTTGCAGAGTAAAGACAAATACGTACCTATTTGAAACACTTTATGAGAAGAAATAACGCATCGAACAAAATTAGCTTGTATCTCCTAAACAACACGTTGTAACTCGAAAAGATTTGGTGTGGCTCGTTCTTCTACACGTGTAGCCTCAAAAGAGAACCCACAGGAGAACTTTCTTTCTTCAAAATTTTTCAGAAAACCACGTTTTATGGAAATCTCGCATCGTGCGAAATTATCTTGTTTTTCCTAAACAACACTTTGTAACTCGAAAAGCTTTGGCGTTGCGTGTTTGTCTAAGCGTGTAGCCTCAAAAGAGAATGCACAGGAGAGTTTTCCCTCGAAAGAATATGTAAGAATACCACGTTATAAGGAAATACAGTGTTGTAGAGTAAAGACAAATAAGTACGTATTGGAAACACTTACTGAGAAGAAATAACGCATAGTACAAAATTTGCTTCTATCTCCTAAACAACACGTTGTAACTTGAAAAGATTTGGTGTGGCTCGTACGTATGCACGTGTAACCTCAAAAGAGAACCCACAGGAGAACTTTCTTTCGTCAAAATTTGTCAGAAAACCACGTTTTAAGGAAATCCCGCATCGTGCAAAATTATCTTGTTTTTCCTAAACAACAAGTTGTAACTCAAAAAGCTTTGGTGTCGCGTGTATGTCTAAGCGTGTAGCCTCTAAAGAGAACACACAGGAGAGTTTTCTCTCGAAAGAACATGTAAGAATACAACGTTATAAGGAAATACAGTGTTGCAGAGTAAAGGCAAATAAATACGTATTGGAAACACTTTACCAGAAGAAATAACGCATCATATAAATTAGATTGTATCTCCTAAACAACATGTGGTAACTCAAAAGGATTTGGTGTGGCGTGTACGTCTAAACGTGTAGCCTTAAAAGAGAACCCACAGGAGATTTTTCTTTCATCAAAATTTGTTAGAAACCACGTTTTAAGGAAATCCCGCATCGTGCGAAATTACCTTCTTTTTCCTAAACAACACGTTGTAACTTGAAAAGCTTTGGTGTTGCGTGTATGTCTAAGCGTGTAAGCGCAAAAGAGAATGCACAGGAGAGTTTTCTCTCGAAAGAATATGTAAGAATACCACATTATAAGGAAATACGGTGTTGCAGAGTAAAGACAACTACGTACGTATTGGAAACTCTTTATGAGAAGAAATTACCCATTGTACAAAAATAGCTTGTATCTCCTAAACAACATGTTGTAACTCGAAAAGATTTTGTGTGGCTCGTACTTCTACATGTGAGCCTCAAAAGAGAACCCACAGGAAAACTTTCTTTCTCAAGATATTTCAGAAAACCACGTTTTAAGGAAATCTCGCATTGTGCGAAATTATCTTGTTTTTCCTAAACAACACGTTGTAACTCGAAAAGCTTTGGCGTCGTGTGTTTGTCTAAGCGTGTAGCCTCAAAGGAGAACACACAGGAGAGTTTTCCCTCGAAAGAATATGTAAGAATACCATGTTATAAGGAAATACAGTGTTGCAGAGTAAAGACAAATAAGTACTTATTGGAAACACTTTACGAGAAGAAATAACGCATCTTACAAAATTTGCTTGTATCTCCTAAACAACACGTTCTAACTCGAAAAGATTTGGTGTGGCTCGTACGTCTACACGTGTAGCCTCAAAAGAGAACCCACAGAAGAACTTTCTTTCGTCAAAGTTGTTCGAGAGAAATCTCTCCTGTGCGTTCTCTTTTGAGGCTACATGCTTAGACATAGACGCAACAGCAAATATTTTCGAGTAACAATGTGTTGTTTAGGAAAACTAGATAGTTTCGCACGATGCAGGATTTCCTTAATAAGTGGTTTTCTGACAAATTTTGACGAAAGAAAAATCTCCTGTGGGTTCTCTTTTGAGGCTACACGTTTAGACGTACACGCCACACCAAATCTTTTCGAGTTACCACGTGTTGTTTAGGAGATACAAGCTAATTTTGTATGATGCGTTATTTCTTCTCGTAAAGTGTTTCCAATACGTATGTATTTGCCTTTAGTCTGCAACACTGTATTTCCTTATAACGTGGTATTCTTACATATTCTTTCGAGAGAAAACTCTCCTGTGCGTCCTCTTTTGAGGCTACACGCTTAGACATACACGCAACACCAAAGCTTTTCGAGTTACAACATGTTGTTTGGGAAAAACAAGATAATTACGCACGATGAGGGATTTCCTTAATGCTTAGTTTTCTGACAAATATTGACCAAAGAAAATTATCCTATGGGTTCTCTTTTGAGACTACACGTTTAGACGTGCAGGCCACACCAAATCTTTTTAAGTTACAACGTGTTGTTTAGGAGACACAAGCTAATTTTGTACGATGCGTTATTTCTTCTCGTAAAGTTTTTCCAATAAGTATGTATTTGTCTTTACTCTGCAACACTCTATTTCCTTATAAGGTGGTATTCTTATGTATTCTTTCGAGAGAAAACTCTCCTCTGCATACTCTTTTGGGGCTACATGCTTAGACATACGCCCAACACCAAAGCTTTTCAAGTTAAAACGTGTTGTTTAGGAAGAACAAGATAATTTCTCACGATGCAGGATTTCCTTAAAACGTGGTTTTCTGACAAATTTTGACGAAAGAAAATTGTCCTGTGGGTTCTCTTTTGAGGCTACACGTTTAGAAGTACAGGCCACACCAAATCTTTTCGAGTTACAAAGTGTTGTTTAGGAGATACAAGCTAATTTTGTACGATGCTTTATTTCATCTTGTAAAGTTTGTGGGTTTCCAATACATACGTATCTTTCTTTACTCTGCAACACTGTATTTCCTTACAACGTGGTATTCTTACATATTCTTTCTAGAGAAAACTCTCCTGTGCATTCCCTTTGGAGGCTACACGCTTAGACATACACGCAACACCAAAGCTTTTCGACTTACAATGTGTTGTTTAGGAAAAACAAGATAATTTCGCACGATGCTGGATTTCCTTAAAACGTGGTTTTCTGAAAAATTTTGACGAAAAAAAATTCTCCTGTGGGTTTTCATTTGAGGCTACACGTTTAGACGTACATGCCACACCAAATCTTTTCGAGTTACAACGTGTTGTTTAGGAGATAAAAGCTAATTTTTTACGATGCTTTATATCTTCTTGTAAAGTTTAAGAGTTTCCAAAAGGTACGTATTTATCTTTAATTTGCCACAATGTATTTCCTTATAACGTGGTATTCTTACATACTCGTTCGAGAGAAATCTCTCCTGTGCGTTCTCTTTTGAGGCTACATGCTTAGACATACACGCAACAGCAAATATTTTCGAGTAACAATGTGTTGTTTAGGAAAACTAGATAGTTTCGCACGATGCAGGATTTCCTTAATAAGTAGTTTTCTGACAAATTTTGACGAAAGAAAATTCTCCTGTGGGTTCTCTTTTGAGGCTACACGTTTAGATGTACACGCCACACCAAATCTTTTCGAGTTACAACGTGTTGTTTAGGAGATACAAGCTAATTTTGTACGATGCGTTATTTCTTCTCGTAAAGTGTTTCCAATATGTATGTATTTGCCTTTAGTCTGCAACACTGTATTTCCTTATAACGTGGTATTCTTACATATTCTTTCGAGAGAAAACTCTCCTGTGCATCCTCTTTTGAGGCTACACGCTTAGACATACACGCAACACCAAAGCTTTTCAAGTTACAACGTGTTGTTTAGGAAAAACAAGATAATTTCACACGATGAGGGATTTCCTTAATACGTGGTTTTCTGACAAATATTGACCAAAGAAAATTATCCTATGGGTTCTCTTTTGAGACTACACGTTTAGACGTACTTGCCACACCAAATCTTTTTAAGTTACAACGTGTTGTTTAGGAGACACAAGCTAATTTTGTACGATGCGTTATTTCTTCTCGTAAAGTTTTTCCAATAAGTATGTAATTGTCTTTACTCTGCAACACTGTATTTCCTTATAAGGTCGTATTCTTACATATTCTTTCGAGAGAAAACTCTCCTCTGCATACTCTTTTGGGGCTACATGCTTAGACATACACCCAACACCAAAGCTTTTCAAGTTAAAACGTGTTGTTTAGGAAGAACATGATAATTTCTCACGATGCGGGATTTCCTTAAAACGTGGTTTTCTGACAAATTTTGACGAAAGAAAATTGTCCTGTGGGTTCTCTTTTGAGGCTACACGTTTAGAAGTACAGGCCACACCAAATCTTTTCGAGTTACAACGTGTTGTTTAGGAGATACAAGCTAATTTTGTACGATGCGTTATTTCTTCTCGTAAAGTGTTTCCAATAGGTACGTATTTGCCTTTAGTCTGCAACACTGTATTTCCTTATAACGTGGTATTCTTACATATTCTTTCAAGAGAAAACTCTCCTGTGTGTTCCCCTTTGAGGCTACACGCTTAGACATACAGGCAACACCAAAGCTTTTCGCGTTACAACGTGTTGTTTAGGAAAAACCAGATAATTTCGTGCGATGTGGGATTTCCTTAATAAGTGGTTTTCTGACAAATTTTGACCAAGGAAAATTCTCCTATGGGTTCTCTTTTGAGGCTACACGTTTAGATGTACAGGCCACACGTAATCTTTTTAAGTTACAACGTGTTGTTTAGGAGATACAAGCTAATTTTGTACGATAGGTTATTTCTTCTCGTAAAGATTTTCCAATAAGTAAGAATATGTCTTTACTCTGCAACATTGTATTTCCTTATAACGTGGTATTCTTACATATTCTTTCGAGAGAAAACTCTCCTGTGCCTTCTCTTTTGAGGCTACACGCTTAGACATACACACAACACCAAAGCTTTTCGAGTTACGACATTTTGTTTAGGAAAAACAAGATAATTTCGCACGATGAGGGATTTCCTTATAACGTGGTTTTTGGACAAATTTTGACGAAAGAAAATTCTCCTGTGGGTTCTCTTTTGAGGCTACATGTTTAAACGTACACGCCACACCAAATCCTTTCGAGTTACAACGTGTTGTTTAGGAGATACAAGCTAATTTTTTTATGATGCGTTATTTCTTCTCGTAAAGTTTAAGTGTTTCCAATACGTATGTATTTGCCTTTACTCTGCAACACTGTATTTCCTTATAACGTGGTATTCTTACATATTCTTTCTACAGTAAACTCTCCTGTGCGTTCTCTTTGGAGGCTACACGCTTCGACATACACGCAACACCAAAGCTTTTCGAGTTACAACGTGTTGTTTAGGAAAAACAAGATAATTTCGCATGATGCGGGATTTCCTTAAAACGTGGTTTTCTGACAAATTTTGATGAAAGAAAATTCTCCCGTGGGTTCTCTTTTGAGGGTACACGTTTAGACATACACGCCACACCAAATCATTTCGAGTTATAACGTGTTGTTTAGGAGATACAAGCTAATTTTGTACTATGTGTTATTTCTTCTCGTAAAGTTTAAGTGTTTCCAATAAGTATGTATTTGTCTTTACTCTGCAACACTGTATTTCCTTATAACGTGGTATTCCTACATATTCTTTTGGGAGAAAACTCTCCTGTCCATTCTATTTTGAGGCTACACGCTTAGAAATACACGCAACACTAAAGCTTTTCGAGTTACAACATGTTGTTTAGGAAAAACAAGATAATTTCGCACTATGCGGTATTTCCTTAAAACGTGATATTCTGACAAATTTTAGCGAAGGAAAACTCTCCTGTGGGTTCTCTTTTGAGGCTACACGTTTAGACGTACACGCCACACCAAATCTTTTCCAGTTACAACGTGTTGTTTAGGAGATACAAGCTAATTTTGCATGATGCTTTATTTCTTCTCGTAAAGTGTTTCCAATAAGTATGTATTTGTCTATACTCTGCAACACTGTATTTCCTTATAACGAGGTATTCTTACATATTCTTTCGAGAGAAAACTCTCCTGTGCATGCCCCTTTGAGGCTACGCGCTTAGACATACACGCAACACCAAAGCTTTTCGAGTTACAACGTGTTGTTTAGGAAAAACTAGATAATTACGCACGATGCGGGATTTCCTTAATAAGTGGTTTTCTGACAAATTTTGACCAAGGAAAATTCCTCTATGGGTTCTCTTTTGAGGCTACACGTTTAGACGTACAGGCCACACCAAATCATTTTAAGTTACAACGTGTTGTTTAGGAGATACAAGCTAATTTTGTACGATGCGTTATTTCTTCTCGTAAAGTTTTTCCAATAAGTAAGTATATGTCTTTACTCTGCAACACTGTATTTACTTATAACGTGGTATTCTTACATATTCTTTCAAGAGAAAACTCTCCAGTGCGTTCTCATTTGAGGCTACACGCTTAGACATATACGCAACACCAAAACTTTTCGAGTTACAACCTGTTGTTTAGGAAGAACAAGATAATTCCCCATGATGCGGGATTTCCTTAAAACGTGGTTTTCTGACAAATTTTGACGTAAGAAAATTCTCCTGTGGGTTCTCTTTTGAGGCTACACGTTCAGACATACACGCCACACCAAATCTTTTTGAGTTACCACGTGTTTTTTCGGAGATACAAGCTAATTTTGTACCATGCGTTATTTCTTCTCATAATGTGTTTCCAATAAGTACGTATATTTCTTTACTCTGCAGCAATATATTTCCTTATAACGTGGTATTCTTACCTATTCTTTCGAGAGAAAACTCTCCTGTGCATTCTCTTTTGAGGCTGCAGGCTTAGACATACACGCAACACCAAAGCATTTTGAATTACAACCTGTTGTTTAGGAAAAACAAGATAATTTCACACGATGCGGGATTTCCTTAAAACGTGGTTTTCTGAAAAATTTTGACGAAAGAAAATTCTCCTGTGGGTTCTCTTTTGAGGCTACATGTTTAGTTGTAAACGCCACACCAAATCTTTTTGAGTTACAACGTTTTGTTTAGGAGATACAAGCTAATTTTGTAAGATACGTTATTACCTCTCGTAAAGGGTTTCCAATACATATGTATTTGTCTTTACTCTGCAACAGTGTATTTCCATATAACGTGGTATTCTTACATATTCTTTTGAGAGAAAACTCTCCTGTGCATTCTCTTTTGAGGCTACACGCTTAGACATACACGCAACACCAAAGCTTTTCGAGTTACAACGTGTTGTTTAGGAAAAACAAGATAATTTCGCACGATGCGGGATTTCCTTAAAACGTGGTTTTCTGACAAATTTTGACGAAAGGAAATTCTCCTGTGGGTTCTCTTTTGAGGGTACATGTTTAGACGTACAAGCCACACCAAATCCTTTCGAGTTATATCGTGTTGTTTAGGAGATACAAGCTTATTTTGTACTATGTGTTATTTCTACTCGTAAAGTTTAAGTGTTTCCAATAAGTATGTATTTGTCTTTACTCTGCAACACTGTATTTCCTTATAATGTGGTATTCCTACATAATCTTTTGGGAGAAAACTCTCCAGTGCGTTCTCTTTTAGGCTACACGCTTAGATATACCCGCAACACCAAACCTTTTCGAGTTACAACATGTTGTTTAGGAAAAACAAGATAATTTCGCACGATGCGGAATTTCTTTAAAACGTGGTTTTGACAAATTTTGACGAAAGAAAACTCTCCTGTGGGTTCTCTTTTGAGGCTACACATTTATACGTACACGCCACACCAAGTCTTTTTGAGTTACAACGTGTTGTTTAAGACATACACGCTAATTATGCAAGATGCTTTATTTCTCTCATAAAGTGCTTCCAATACATACGTATTTGTCTTTACTCTGCCACACTGTATTTCCTTATAACGTGGTATTCTAAATATTCTTTTGAGAGAAAACTCTCCTGTGCGTTCTCTTTTGGGGCTACATGCTTAGACATACACGCAACACCAAAGCTTTTCGAGTTAAAACGTGTTGTTTAGGAAGAACAAGATAATTTCTCACGTTGCGGGATTTCCTTAAAACGTGGTTTTCTGACAAATTTTGACGAAAGAAAACTCTCCTGTGGGTTCTCTTTTGAGGCTACACGTTTAGACGTACACGCCACACCAAATCTTTTTGAGTTACAACGTGTTGTTTAGGACAAACAAGCTAATTTTGCAAGATGCTTTATTTCTCTCATAAAGTGCTTCCAATACGTACGTATTTGTCTTTACTCTGCCACACTGTATTTCCTTATAACGTGGTATTCTTACATATTCTTTCGAGAGAAAACTCTCCTGTGTGGTCTATTTTGGGGCTACACTCTTAGACATACACCCAACACCAAAGCTTTTCGAGTTAAAACGTGTTGTTTAGGAAGAACAAGATAATTTCTCACGATGCTGGATTTTCTTAAAACGTGGTTTTCTGACGAATTTTGACAAAAGAAAATTGTCCTGTTGGTTCTCTTTTGAGGCTACACGTTTAGACGTACACGCCACACCAAATCTTTTCGAGTTACAACGTGTTGTTTAGGAGATACAAGCTAATTTTGTACGATGCTTTATTTCATCTCGTAAAGTTTATGGGTTTCCAATACATACGTATTTGTCTTTACTCTGCAACACTGTATATCCTTATAACGTGGTATTCTTACAAATTCTATCGAGAAAAAACTCTCCTGTGCGTTCTCTTTTGAGGCTACATGCTTAGACATACACGCAACACCAAAGCCTTTCGAGTTACAACGTGTTGTTTAGGAAAAACAAGATAATTTCGCATTATGCGGGATTTCCGTAAAACGTGGTTTTCTGAAAAATTTTGACGAAAAAAATTCTCCTGTGGGTTCTCTTTTGAGGCTACATGTTTAGACGTACATGCCACACCACATCTTTTCGAGTTACAACGTGTTGTTTAGGAGATACAAGCTAATTTTGTACGATGCTTTATTTCATCTCGTAAAGTTTATGGGTTTCCAATACATATGTATTTGTCTTTACTTTGCAACACTGTATTTCCTTTTAACGTGTTATTCTTACAAATTCTATCGAGATACAACTCTCCTGTGTGTTCTCTTTTGAGGCTACACGCTTAGATATACACGGAACACCAAAGCTTTTCGAGTTACAACATGTTGTTTAGGAAAAACAAGATAATTTCGCACGATGCGGGATTTCCATAAAACGTGGTTTTCTGAAAAATTTTGACGAAAGAAAATTCTCCTGTGGGTTCTCTTTTGAGGCTACACGTTTAGACGTACACGCCACACCAAATCTTTTCGAGTTACAACGTGTTGTTTAGGAGATACAAGCTAATTTTTTACGTTGCGTTATTTGTTCTCATAAAGTGTTTCCAATACGTACGTATTTGCCTTTACTCTGCAACACTGTATTTCCTTATAAAGTGGTATTCTTACATATTCTTTCGAGAGAAAACTCTCCTGTCCATTCTCTTTTGAGGCTACATGCTTAGACATACACGCAACACCAAAGCTTTTGGAGTTACAACGTGTTGTTTAGGAAAAACAAGATAATTTCGCACGATGCGGGATTTCCTTAAAATGTGGTTTTCTGAAAAATTTTGATGAAAGAAAATTCTCCTGTGGGTTCTCTTTTGAGGCTACACGTTTAGACGTACAGGCCACACCAAATCTTTTTAAGTTACAACGTGTTGTTTAGGAGATACAAGCTAATTTTGTACGATGCGTTATTTCTTCTCGTAAGTTTTTCCAATACGTAAGTATTTGTCTTTACAACACTGTGTTTCCTAATAACGTGGTATTCTTACATATTCTTTCGAGAAAAAACTCTCCTTTGCATTCTCTTTTGAGGCTACACGCTTAGACATACATGCAACAACAAAGCTTTTCGATTTACAACGTGTTGTTTCGGAAAAACAAGATAATTTCGCACGATGCGGGATTTCCATAAAACGTGGTTTTCTGACAAATTTTGACTAAAGAAAATTCTCCTGTGGGTTCTCTTTTGAGGCTACACGTTTAGATGTACACGCCACACCAAATATTTTTGAGTTACAACGTGTTGTTTAGGAGGTATAAGCTAATTTTTTTACGGTGCGTTATTTCTTCTCGTAATGTTTAAGTGTTTCCAATATGTTTGTATTTGCCTTTACTCTGCAACACTGTATTTCCTTATAACGTGTTATTCTTACATATTCTTTCGAGAGAAAACTCTCCTGTGCGTTCTCTTTGGAGGCTACACGCTTAGACATACACGCAAAACCAAAGCTTTTCGAGTTACAACGTGTTGTTTAGGAAAAACAAGATAATTTCGCATGATGCGCGATTTCCTTAAAACTTGGTTTTCTGACAAATTTTGACGAAAGAATATTCTCCTGTGGGTTCTCTTTTGAGGGTACATGTTTAGACGTACAAGCCACACCAAATCCTTTCGAGTTATATCGTGTTGTTTAGGAGATACAAGCTTATTTTGTACTATGTGTTATTTCTACTCGCAAAGTTTAAGTGTTTCCAATAAGTATGTATTTGTCTTTACTCTGCAACACTGTATTTCCTCATAATGTGGTATTCCTACATAATCTTTTGGGAGAAAACTCTCCTGTGCGTTCTCTTTTGAGGCTACACGCTTAGATATACCCGCAACACGAAACCTTTTCAAGTTACATGTTGTTTAGGAAAAACAAGATAATTTCGCACGATGCGGGATTTCTTTAAAACGTGGGTTTTGACAAATTTTGAGGAAGGAAAACTCTCCTGTGGGTTCTCTATTGAGGCTACACGTTTAGACGTACACGCCACACCAAATCTTTTCGAGTTACAGCGTGTTGTTTAGGAGATACAAACTAATTTTGTACGATGCCTTATTTCTTCTCGTAAAGTTTAAGTGTTTCCAATAAGTACGTATTTGTCTTTACTCTGCAACACTGTATTTCCTTATAACGTGGTATTCTTACATATTCTTTCGAGAGAAAACTCTCCTGTGCATTCTCTTTTGAGGCTACACGCTTAGACATACACGCAACACCAAAGCTTTTCGAGTTACAATGTGTTGTTTAGGAAAAACAAGATAATTTCGCACGATGCGGGATTTCCTTATAACGTGGTTTTCTGACAAATTTTGACGAAATAAAATACTCCTGTGGGTTCTCTTTTGAGGCTACACGTTTAGACGTACACGCCACACCAAATCCTTTCGAGTTAAAACGTGTTGGTTAGGAGATTCAAGCTAATTTTTTAAGATGCGTTATTTCTTCTCGTAAAGTTTAAATGTGTCCAATATGTATGTAATTGCCTTTACTCTGCAACACTGTATTTCCTTATAACGTGGTAATCTTGCATATTCTTTAGAGAGAAAAACTCTCCTGTGCGTTCTCTTTAGAGGCTACATGCTTAGACATACACGCAACACCAAAGCATTTCGAATTACAACCTGTTGTTTAGGAAAAACAAGATAATTTCACACGATGCGGGATTTCCTTAAAACGTGGTTTTCTGAAAAATTTTGACGAAAGAAAATTCTCCTGTGGGTTCTCTTTTGAGGCTACATGTTTAGTTGTAAACGCCACACCAAATCTTTTCGAGTTACAACGTTTTGTTTAGGAGATACAAGCTAATTTTGTACGATGCGTTATTACCTCTCGTAAAGTGTTTCCAATACTTACGTATTTGTCTTTACTCTGCAACAATGTATTTCCATATAACGTGGTATTCTTACATATTCTTTCGAGGGAAAACTCTCCTGTGCATTCTCTTTTGAGGCTACACGCTTAGACATACACGCAACACCAAAGCTTTTCGAGTTACAACGTGTTGTTTAGGAAAAACAAGATAATTTCGCACGATGCGGGATTTCCTTAAAACGTGGTTTTCTGACAAATTTTGACGAAAGAAAATTCTCCTGTGGGTTCTCTTTTGAGGGTACACATTTAGATGTACAAGCCACACCAAATCCTTTCGAGTTATATCGTGTTGTTTAGGAGATACAAGCTTATTTTGTACTATGTGTTATTTCTCCTCGTAAAGTTTAAGTGTTTCCAATAAGTATGTATTTGTCTTTACTCTGCAACACTGTATTTCCTTATAATGTGGTATTCCTACATAATCTTTTGGGAGAAAACTCTCCTGTGCGTTCTCTTTTGAGGCTACACGCTTAGATATACCCGCAACACCAAACCTTTTCGGGTTACAACATGTTGTTTAGGAAAAACAAGATAATTTCGCACGATGCGGGATTTCTTTAAAACGTGGATTTTGACAAATTTTGACGAAAGAAAACTCTCCTGTGGGTTCTCTTTTGAGGCTACACGTTTAGACGTACACGCCACACCAAATCTTTTCGAGTTACAACGTGTTATTTAGGAGATACAAACTAATTTTGTACGATGCCTTATTTCTTCTCGTAAAGTTTAAGTGTTTCCAATAAGTACGTATTTGTCTTTACTCTGCAACACTGTATTTCCTTATAACGTGGCATTCTTACATATTCTTTCGAGACAAAACTCTCCTGTGCATTCTCTTTTGAGGCTACACGCTTAGACATACACGCAACACCAAAGCTTTTCGAGTTACAATGTGTTGTTTAGGAAAAACAAGATAATTACGCACGATGCGGGATTTCCTTAAAACGTGATTTTCTGACAAATTTTGACGAAAGAAAATACTCCTGTGGGTTCTCTTTTGAGGCTACACGTTTAGACGTACACGCCACACCTAATCCTTTCGAGTTAAAACGTGTTGTTTAGGAGATACAAGCTAATTTTTTAAGATGCGTTATTTCTTCTCGTAAAGTTTAAATGTGTCCAATACGTACGTAATTGCCTTTACTCTGCAACACTGTATTTCCTTATAACGTGGTAATCTTGCATATTCTTTAGAGAGAAAAACTCTCCTGTGCGTTCTCTTTAGAGGCTACATGCTTAGACATACACGCAACACCAAAGCATTTTGAATTACAACCTGTTGTTTAGGAAAAACAAGATAATTTCACACGATGCGGGATTTCCTTAAAACGTGGTTTTCTGAAAAATTTTGACGAAAGAAAATTCTCCTGTGGGTTCTCTTTTGAGGCTACATGTTTAGTTGTAAAGGCCACACCAAATCTTTTCGAGTTACAACGTTTTGTTTAGGAGATACAAGCTAATTTTGTACGATGCGTTATTACCTCTCGTAAAGTGTTTCCAATACGTACGTATTTGTCTTTACTCTGCAACAATGTATTTCCATATAACGTGGTATTCTTACATATTCTTTCGAGAGAAAACTCTCCTGTGCATTCTCTTTTGAGGCTACACGCTTAGACATACACGCAACACCAAAGCTTTTCGAGTTACAACGTGTTGTTTAGGAAAAACAAGATAATTTCGCACGATGCGGGATTTCCTTAAAACGTGGTTTTCTGACAAATTTTGACGAAAGAAAATACTCCTGTGGGTTCTCTTTTGAGGCTACACGTTTAGACGTACACGCCACACCAAATACTTTCGAGTTAAAACGTGTTGGTTAGGACATACAAGCTAATTTTTTAAGATGCGTTATTTCTTCTCGTAAAGTTTAAATGTGTCCAATACGTACGTAATTGCCTTTACTCTGCAACACTGTATTTCCTTATAACGTGGTAATCTTGCATATTCTTTAGAGAGAAAAACTCTCCTGTGCGTTCTCTTTAGAGGCTACATGCTTAGACATACACGCAACACCAAAGCATTTTGAATTACAACCTGTTGTTTAGGAAAAACAAGATAATTTCACACGATGCGGGATTTCCTTAAAACGTGGTTTTCTGAAAAATTTTGACGAAAGAAAATTCTCCTGTGGGTTCTCTTTTGAGGCTACATGTTTAGTTGTAAAGGCCACACCAAATCTTTTCGAGTTACAACGTTTTGTTTAGGAGATACAAGCTAATTTTGTACGATGCGTTATTACCTCTCGTAAAGTGTTTCCAATATGTACGTATTTGTCTTTACTCTGCAACAATGTATTTCCATATAACGTGGTATTCTTACATATTCTTTCGAGAGAAAACTCTCCTGTGCATTCTCTTTTGAGGCTACACGCTTAGACATACACGCAACACCAAAGCTTTTCGAGTTACAACGTGTTGTTTAGGAAAAACAAGATAATTTCGCACGATGCGGGATTTCCTTAAAACGTGGTTTTCTGACAAATTTAGACGAAAGAAAATTCTCCTGTGGGTTCTCTTTTGAGGGTACACGTTTAGACGTACAAGCCACACCAAATCCTTTCAAGTTATATCGTGTTGTTTAGGAGATACAAGCTTATTTTGTACTATGTGTTATTTCTACTCATAAAGTTTAAGTGTTTCCAATAAGAATGTATTTGTCTTTACTCTGCAACACTGTATTTCCTTATAATGTGGTATTCCTATATAATCTTTTGGGAGAAAACTCTCCTGTGCGTTCTCTTTTGAGGCTACACGCTTAGATATACCCGCAACACCAAACCTTTTCGGGTTACAACATGTTGTTTAGGAAAAACAAGATAATTTCGCACGATGCGGGATTTCTTTAAAACGTGGGTTTTGACAAATTTTGACGAAAGAAAACTCTCCTGTGGGTTCTCTTTTGAGGCTACACGTTTAGACGTACACGCCACACCAAATCCTTTCGAGTTACAGCGTGTTGTTTAGGAGATACAAACTAATTTTGTACGATGCCTTATTTCTTCTCGTAAAGTTTAAGTGTTTCCAAAAAGTACGTATTTTTCTTTACTCTGCAACACTGTATTTCCTTGTAACGTGGTATTCTTACATATTCTTTCGAGAGAAAACTCTCCTGTGCATTCTCTTTTGAGGCTACACGCGTAGACATACACGCAACACCAAAGCTTTTCGAGTTACAATGTGTTGTTTAGGAAAAACAAGATAATTTCGCACGATGCGGGATTTCCTTAAAACGTGGTTTTCTGACAAATTTTGACGAAATAAAATACTCCTGTGGGTTCTCTTTTGATGCTACACGTTTAGACGTACACGCCACACCAAATCCTTTCGAGTTAAAACGTGTTGGTTAGGAGATTCAAGCTAATTTTTTAAGATGCGTTATTTCTTCTCGTAAAGTTTAAATGTGTCCAATATGTATGTAATTGCCTTTACTCTGCAACACTGTATTTCCTTATAACGTGGTAATCTTGCATATTCTTTAGAGAGAAAAACTCTCCTGTGCGTTCTCTTTAGAGGCTACATGCTTAGACATACACGCAACACCAAAGCATTTCGAATTACAACCTGTTGTTTAGGAAAAACAAGATAATTTCACACGATGCGGGATTTCCTTAAAACGTGGTTTTCTGAAAAATTTTGACGAAAGAAAATTCTCCTGTGGGTTCTCTTTTGAGGCTACATGTTTAGTTGTAAACGCCACACCAAATCTTTTCGAGTTACAACGTTTTGTTTAGGAGATAGAAGCTAATTTTGTATGATGCGTTATTACCTCTTGTAAAGTGTTTCCAATACGTACTTATTTGTCTTTACTCTGCAACAATGTATTTCCATATAACGTGGTATTCTTACATATTCTTTCGAGAGAAAACTCTCCTGTGCATTCTCTTTTGAGGCTACACGCTTAGACATACACGCAACACCAAAGCTTTTCGAATTACAATTTGTTGTTTAGGAAAAACAAGATAATTTCGCACGATGCGGGATTTCCTTAAAATGTGGTTTTCTGACAAATTTTGACGAATGAAAATACTCCTGTGGGTTCTCTTTTGAGGCTACACGTTTAGATGTACACACCACACCAAATCTTTTCGAGTTACAACGTGTTGTTTAGGAGATACAAGCTAATTTTGTACGATTCGTTATTTCTTCTCATAAAGTTTAAATTTTTCCAATACATACGTATTTGCCTTTACTCTGCAACACTGTATTTCCTTATAACGTGGTATTTTTGCATATTCTTTCGAGAGAAAATTCTCCTGTGCGTTCTCTTTCGAGGCTACATGCTTAGACATACACGCAACACCAAAGCTTTTCGAATTACAACCTGTTGTTTAGGAAAAACAAGATAATTTCGCACGATGCGGATTTCCTTAAAACGTGGTTTTCTGAAAATTTTGACGAAAGAAAATTCTCCTGTGGGTTCTCTTTTGAAGCTACATGTTTAGTTGTAAACGCCACACCAAATCTTTTCGAGTTACAACGTGTTGTTTAGGAGACACAAGCTAATTTTGTACGATGCATTATTACTTCTTGTAAAGTGTTTCCAATACTTATGTGTTTGTCTTTACTCTGCAACACTTATTTCCTTATAACGTGGTATTCTTACATATTCTTTCGAGAGAAAACTCTCCTGTGCGTTCTCTTTTGAGGCTACACGCTTAGACATACACGCAACACCAAAGCTTTTCGAATTACAACGTGTTGTTTAGGAAGAACAAAATAATTTCTCACAATGCGGGATTTCCTTAAAACGTGGTTTTCTGACAAATTTTGACGAAAGAAAATTGTCCTGTGGTTCTCTTTTGAGGCTACACGTTTAGACGTACACGCCACACCAAATCTTTTCGAGTTACAACGTGTTGTTTAGGAGATACAAGCTAATTTTGTATGATGCTTTATTTCATCTCTCTAATTTTAAGGGTTTCCAATATGTAAGTATTTGTCTTTATTCTGCAACATTGTACTTCCTTATAACGTGGTATTCTTACATATTCTTTCGAGAGAAAACTCTTCTGTGTGTTCTCTTTTGAGGCTACATGCTTAGACATACACACAACACCAAAGCTTTTCGAGTTACAACGCGTTGTTTAGGAAAAACAAGATAATTTCGCACGATGCTGGATTTCCTTAATACGTGGTTTTCTGACAAATTTTTACCAAAGAAAATTCTCCTGTGGGTTTTCTTTTGAGGCTACACATTTAGACGTACACGCCACACCAAATGTTTTCGAGTTACAACGTGTTGTTTAGGAGATACAAACTAATTTTTTACAATGCGTTATTTCTTCTCATAAAGTGTTTCCAATAAGTACGTATTTGTCTTTACTCTGCAACACTGTATTTCCTTATTACGTGGAATTCTTACATATTCTTTCGAGAGAAAACTCTCCTGTGCGTTCTCTTTTGAGGCTACATGCTTAGACATACACGCAACACCAAAGCTTTTCGAATTACAACGTGTTGTTTAGGAAAAACAAGATACTCTCTCACGATAATTTTGCACGATGCAGGATTTCCTTAAAACGTGGTTTTCTGAAAATTTTGACGAAAGAAAATTCTCCTATGGGTTCTCTTTTGAGGCTACACGTTTAGGCGTACACTCCACACCAAGTCATTTCAAGTTACAACGTGTTGTTTAGGAGATACGAGCTAATTTTGTACGATGCTTTATTTCATCTCTTAAAGTTTAAGGGTTTCCAATACGTACGTATTTGTCTTTACTCTGCAACACTGTATTTCCTTATAACGTGGTATTCTTACATATTCTTTCGAGAGAAAACTCTCCTGTGTGTTCTCTTTTGAGGCTATACACTGAGACATACACGCAACACAACAGCTTTTTGAGTTACAACGTGTTGTTTAGGAAAAACAAGATAAATTCGCACGATGCAGGATTTCCTTAATACGTGTTTTTCTGACAAATTTGACCAAAGAAAATTCTCCTGTGGGTTCTCTTTTGAGGCTACACGTTTAGACGTACACGCCACATCAAATCTTTTCGAGTTACAACGTGTTGTTTAGGAGATACAAGCTAATTTTGTACAATGCGTTATTTCTTCTCGTAAAGTGTTTCCAATACGTACGTATTTGTCTTTACTCTGCAACACTGTATTTCCTTATAACGTGGTATTCTTACAAATTCTATCGAGAAAATACTCTCCTTTGCGTTCTCTTTTGAGGCTACGCGCTTAGACATACACGCAACACCAAAACTTTTCGAGTTACAACTTGTTGTTTAGGAAAAAGAAGATAATTTTGCACGATGAGGGATTTCCTTAAAACGTGGTTTTCTCACATATTTTGACGATAGAAAATTCTCCTGTCGGTTCTCTTTTGAGGCTACACGTTTAGACGTACATGCCACACCAAATCCTTTCGAGTTACAACCTGTTGTTTAGGAGATACAAGCTAATTTAGTATGATGCGTTATTTCTTCTTGTAAAGTGTTTCCAATACATACGCTTTTGTCTTTACTCTGCAACACTGTATTTCCTTATAACGTGGTATTCTTACATATTCTTTCGAGAGAAAACTCTCCTGTGCGTTCTCCTTTGAGTCTACACGCTTAGCCATACATGCAACACAGAAGATTTTCGAGTTACAACGTGTTGTTTAGGAAAAACTAGATAATTTCGCACGATGCGAGATTTCGTTAAAACGTGGTTTCTGACAAATTTTGATGTACGAAAATTCTACTGTCGGTTCTCTTTTGAGGCTACATGTTTAGACGTACATGTCACATGAAATCTTTTCGAGTTACAACGTGTTGTTTAGGAGATACAAGCCAATTTTGTACAATGCTTTATTTCTGCTCTTAAAGTGTTTCCAATATGTACGTATTTGTCTTCTCTCTGCAACACTGTATTTTCTTATAACGTGGTATTCTTACATATTCTTTCGAGAGAAAAAACTCTCCTGTGCATTCCCTTTTGAGGCTACACACTTAGACATACACGCAACACCAAAGATTTTCGAGTTACAACTTGTTGTTTAGGAAAACAAGATAATTTTGTAGGATGTGGGATTTCGTTAAAACGTGGTTTTCTGACAAATTTTGAAGAAAGAAAATTCTACAGTGGTTTCTCTTTTGAGGCTTCACTTTTAGACGTACACGCCAAACCAAATGTTTTCGAGTTTCCACTTGTTGTTTAGGAGATACAAGCTAATATTGTATGATGCGTAATTTCTTCTCGTAAAGTGTTTCCAATATGTACTTTTTGTCTTTACTTTGCAACACTGTATTTCCTTATAACGTTGTATTCCTACATGTTCTTTCGAGAGAAAACTCTCCTGTTCATTCTCTTTTGAAGCTACACGCTTAGACATACACGCAACACCAAAGCTTTTCGAGTTACAATGTGTTGTTTAGGAAAAACAAGATAATTTCGGAGGATGCGGGATTTCCTTAAAACGTGGTTTTCTGACAAATTTTGACGAAAGAAAATTCCCCTTTGTGTTCTCTTTTGAGGCTACACGTTTAGACGTACACGCCAAACCAAAACTTTTCGAGTTACCACGTGTTGTTTAGGAGATACAAGCTAATTTTGTTCGATGCTTTGTTTCTTCTCGTAAAGTGTTCCCAATATATACTTATTTGTCTTTACTCTGCAAAATTGTATTTCCTAATAACGTGGTATTCTTACATATTCTTTCGAGAGAAAACCCTCCTGTGCCTTCTCTTTTGAGGCTCCATGCTTACACATACACGCAACACGAAAGCTTTTCGAGTTACAACATGTTGTTTAGGAAAAAGAAGATGATATCGCACGATGCGGGATTTCATTAAAACGTAGTTTTCTGAAAAATTTTGACGAAAGAAAATTCTCCTGTGGGTTCTCTTTTGAGGCTATACGTTTAGACGTACACGCCACACCAAATCTTTTCGAGTTACAACCTGTTGTTTAGAAGATACAAGCTAATTTTGTAAGATGCGTTAATTCTTCTCGTAAGGTGTTTCCAATACGTAAGTATTTGTCTTTACTCTGCAACACTGTATTTCCTTATAACGTGGTATTCTTACATATTCTTTCGAGAGAAAACTATCCTGTGCGTTCCCTTTTGAGGTTACACACTTAGACATACAGGCAACACCAAAGCTTTTCGAGTTACAACGTGTTGTTTATGAATAAAAAGATAATTTCGCACGATGTGGGATTTCCTTAAAACATGGTTTTCTGACAAATTTTGACAAAAGAATATTCTCCCGTGGGTTCTCTTTTGACGCTAAACGTATAGACGTGCACGCCACACCAAATCCTTTCGAGTTACCACGTTTTGTTTAGGAGATACAAGCTAATTTTGCATGATGTGTTATTTCTTCTCGTAAAGTGTTTCCAAAACGTACGTATTTGTCTTTCTCTGCAACACTGTATTTCCTTATAACGTGGTATTCTTACATATTCTTTCGAGGAAAAACTCTCCTGTGCATTCTCTTTTGAGGCTACACGCTTAGACATACACGCAACACCAAGGCTTTTCGAGTTACAACCTGTTGTTTAGGAAAAACAAGATTATTTCGCACGATGCGAGATTTCCATAAAACGTGGTTTTCTGAAAAATTTTGACGAAAAAAGTTTTCCTGTGGGTTCTCTTTTGAGACTACACGTGTAGAGGTACGAGCCACACCAAATCTTTTCGAGTTACAACGTGTTGTTTAGGAGATACAAGCTAATTTTGTACGATGCGTTATTTCTTCTCTTAAAGTGTTTCCAATACGTACTTAGTTGTCTTTACTCTGCAACATCGTATTTCCTTATAAGGTGGTATTCCAACATATTCTTTCGAGAGAAAACTTTTCTGTGCGTTCTCTTTTGAGGCTACACGCTTAGAAATACACGCAACCCCAAAGCTTTTCGATTTACAACGTGTTGTTTGGAAAAACAAGATAATTTCGCACGATGCGAGATTTTCTTAAAACGTGGTTTCTGACAAATTTTGATGAAAGAAAATTCTCCTGTGGGTTCTCTTTTGAGGCTACACGTTTAGACGTACACATCACACCAAATCTTTTCGAGTTATAACGTGTTGTTTAGGAGATACAAGCTAATTTTGTATGATGCGTTATTTCTTCTCCTAAAGTGTTTCCAATACATATGTATTTTTGTTGACTCTACAACACTGTATTTCCTTATAACGTGGTATTCTTACCTATTCTTTTGAAAGAAAACTCTCCTGTGCCTTCTCTTTTGAGGCTCCACGCTTAGACATACACGCAACACTAAAGCTTTTCGAGTTACAACATGTTGTTTAGGAAAAAGAAGATGATTTCGCACGATGCGGGATTTCCTTAATACGTGGTTTTCTGAAAAATTTTAACGAAAGAAAATTCTCCTGTGGGTTCTCTTTTGAGGCTACACGTTTAGACGTACACACCACAACAAATCCTTTCGAGTTACCACGTGTTGTTTAGGAGATACAAGATAATTTTTTAAGATGCATTATTTCTTCTCGTAAAGTGTTTCCAATACATATGTATTTGTCTTTACACTGCAAAACTGTATTTTCTTATAACGTTGTATTCTTACATGTTTTTTCGAGAGAAAACTCTCCTGTGCGTTCTCTTTAGAGGCTACACGCTTAGACATACACGCAACACCAAAGCTTTTCGAGTTACAACGTGTTGTTTAGGAAAAACAAGATAATTTTGCACGATGCGGGATTTCCTTAAAACGTGGTTTTCTGACAAATTTTGGCGAAAGAAAGTTCTCCTGTGGGTTCTCTTTTGAGGCTACACGTGTAAACGTACGAGCCTCACCAAATCTTTTCGAGTTCCAACGTGTTGTTTAGGAGATACAAGCTAATTTTGTACGACACGTTATTTCTTCTCTTAAAGTGTTTCCAATACGTACGTATTTGTCTTTACTCTGCAACACTGTATTTCCTTATAACGTAGTATTCTTACATATTCTTTCGAGAGAAAACTCTCCTGGGTGTTCTCTTTTGAGGCTACATGCTTAGACATACACGCAACAGCAAAGGTTTTCGAGTTACAATGTGTTGTTTAGGAAAAATAAGATAATTTCGCACGATGCGAGATTTCCTTAAAACGTGGTTTCTGACAAATTTTGATGAAAGAAAATTCTCCTGTCGGTTCTCTTTTGAGGCTACACGTTTAGACGTACACCTCACACCAAATCTTTTCGAGTTACAACGTGTTGTTTAGGAGATACAAGCTAATTTTGTACGATGCGTTATTTCTTCCCGTAAAATATTTCCAATTTGTACTTATTTGTCTTTACTCTGCAAAATTGTATTTCCTTATAAAGTGGTATTCTTACATATTCTTTCGAGAGAAAACTCTTCTGTGCCTTCTCTTTTCAGTCTCCACACTTAGACATACACGCAACACCAAAGCTTTTCGAGTTACAACATGTTGTTTAGGAAAAAGATGATTTCGCACGATGCGGGATTTCCTTAAAACGTGGTTTTCTGAAAAATTTTGACGAAAGAAAATTTTCCTGTGGGTTCTCTTTTGAGGCTACACGTTTAGACGTACACGCTACAGCAAATCTTTTCGAGTAACAATGTGTTGTTTAGGAGATTCAAGCTAATTTTGTACTATGCGTTAATTCTTCTCGTAAAGTTTTTCCAATATGTAAGTATTTGTCTTTACTCTGCAACACTGTATTTCCTTATAACGTGGTATTCTTACATATTCTTTCGAGAGAAAACTATCCTGTGCGTTCCCTTTTGAGGCTACACACTTAGATATACAGGCAACACCAAAGCTTTTCGAGGTACAACGTGTTGCTTATGAAAAACAAGATAATTTCGCACAATGCGGGATTTCCTTAAAACGTGGTTTTCTGACAAATTTTGAAGAAAGAAAATTCTCCTGTGGTTTCTCTTTTGAGGTTGCACGTGTAGACGTACGAGCCTCACCAAATCTTTTCGACTTCCAACGTGTTGTTTAGGAGATACAAACTAATTTTGTACGACACGTTATTTCTTCTCTTAAAGTGTTTCCAATACGTAAGTATTTGTCTTTACTCTGCAACACTGTATTTCCTTATAACGTAGTATTCTTACATATTCTTTCGAGAGAAAACTCTCCTGGGTGTTCTCTTTTGAGGCTACATGCTTAGACATACACGCAACAGCAAAGGTTTTCGAGTTACAATGTGTTGTTTAGGAAAAATAAGATAATTTCGCACGTGGCGAGATTTCCTTAAAATGTGGTTTCTGACAAATTTTGATGAAAGAAAATTCTCCAGTGGGTTCTCTTTTGAGGCTACACGTTTAGACGTACACCTCACACCAAATCTTTTCGAGTTACAACGTGTTGTTTAGGAGATACAAGCTAATTTTGTACGATGCGTTATTTCTTCCCGTAACATATTTCCAATTTGTACTTATTTGTCTTTACTCTGCAAAATTGTATTTCCGTATAATGTGGTATTCTTACATATTCTTTCGAGAGAAAACTCTTCTGTGCCTTCTCTTTTCAGGCTCCACACTTAGACAAACACGCAACACCAAAGCTTTTCGAGTTACAACATGTTGTTTAGGAAAAAGATGATTTCGCACAATGCGGGATTTCCTTAAAACGTGGTTTTCTGAAAAATTTTTACGAAAGAAAATTCTCCTGTGGGTTCTCTTTTGAGGCTACACGTTTAGACGTACACGCTACAGCAAATCTTTTCGAGTAACAATGTGTTGTTTAGGAGATTCAAGCTAATTTTGTACTATGCGTTAATTCTTCTCGTAAAGTTTTTCCAATATGTAAGTATTTGTCTTTACTCTGCAACACTGTATTTCCTTATAACGTGGTATTCTTACATATTCTTTCGAGAGAAAACTATCCTGTGCGCTCCCTTTTGAGGCTACACACTTAGATATACAGGCAACACCAAAGCTTTTCGAGGTACAACGTGTTGTTTATGAAAAACAAGATAATTTCGCACGATGCGGGATTTCCTTAAAACGTGGTTTTCTGACAAATTTTGAAGAAAGAAAATTCTCCTGTGGGTTCTCTTTTGAGGCTACACGTTTAGACGTACACACCACACCAAATCCTTTCGAATTACCACGTGTTGTTTAGGAGGTACAAGCAAATTTTGTACGATGCAATATTTCTTCTCGTAAAGTTTTTCCAATACGTACGTATTTGTCTTTACTCTGCAACACTGTATTTCCTTATAATGTTGTATTCTTACAATTTCTTTCGAGAGAAAACTCTCCTGTGCGTTCTCTTTAGAGGCTCCATGCTTACACATACACGCAACACCAAAGCTTTTCGAGTTATAACGTTTTGTTTAGCAAAAAGAAGATGATTTCGCACGATACGGGATTTCCTTAAAACGTGGTTTTCTGACAAATTTTGAAGAAAGAAAATTCTCCTGTGGGTTCTCTTTTGAGGCTACATGTTTAAATGAACACGCCACACCAAATCTTTTCGAGTTACAATGTGTTGTTTTGGAGATACAAGCTAATTTTGTACGATGCGTTAATTCTTCTCCTAAAGTGTTTCCAATATGTACTTATTTGTCTTTACTCTGCAAAATTGTATTTCCTTATAACGTGGTATTCTTACATATTCTCTCGAGAGAAAACTCTCCTGTGCCTTCTCTTATGAGGCTCCACGCTTACACATACACGCAACACCAATGCTTTTCTAGTTACAACATGTTGTTTAGGAAAAAGAAGGTGATTTCGCACGATGCGGAATTTCCTTAAAACGTGGTTTTCTGAAAAATTTTGAAGAAAGAAAATTCTCCTGTGGGTTCTCTTTTGAGGCTACACGTTTAGACGTACACACCACACCAAAAGTTTCGAGTTACAACTTGTTGTTTAGGAGATACAACCTAATTTTGTACTATGCATTAATTCTTCTCGTAAAGTGTTTCCAATACGTACGTGTTTGTCTTTACTCTGCAACACTGTATTTCCTTATAACGTGGTATTCTTACATATTCTTTCGAGAGAAAACTCTCCTGTGCGTTCTCTTTTGAGGCTACATGCTTAGACAAACACTCAACACCAGAGCTTTTCGAGTTAAAACGTGTTGTTTAGGAAAAAATAGATAATTTCGCTCGATGCGAGATTTCCATAAAACGTGGTTTCTGACAAATTTTGATGAAAGAAAATTCTCCTGTGGGTTCTCTTTTGAGGCTACACGTTTAGACGTACACATCACACCAAATCTTTTCGAGTTACAACGTGTTGTTTAGGAGATACAAGCTAATTTTGTATGATGCGTTATTTCTTCTCGTAAAGTGATTCCAATATGTACTTAATTGCCTTTACTCTGCAAAATTGTATTTCTTTATAGCGTGGTATTCTTACATATTCTTTCGAGAGAAAACTCTCCTGAGCGTTCTCTTTTGAGGCTCCACGCTTAGACATACAGGCAACACCAAAGCTTTTCGAGTTACAACATGTTGTTTAGGAAAAAGAAGATGATTTGGCACCATGCGGGATTTCCTTAAAATGTGGTTTTCTGAAAAATTTTAACGAAAGAAAATTCTCCTGTGGGTTCTCTTTTGAGGGTACACGTTTAGACGTACACGCCACACCAAATCTTTTCGAGTTACAACGTGTTGTTTAGGAAATACAAGCTAATTTTGTACTGTGCTTTAATTCTTCTCGTAAAGTGTTTCCAATACGTACGTGTTTGTCTTTACTCTGCAACACTGTATTTCCTTATAACTTGGTATTCTTACATATTCTTTTGAGAGAAAACTCTCCTGTGGGTTCTCCTTTGAGGCTACATGCTTAGACATACACATAACGCCAGAGCTTTTCGAGTTACAACGTGTTGTTTAGGGAAAACAAGATAGTTTCGTACGATGCGAGATTTCCTTAAAACGTGGATTCATTTAAATTTTGATGAAAGAAAATTCTCCTGTGGGTTCTCTTTTGAGGCTAAACGTTTAGACGTACACGTCACACCAAATCTTTCGAGTTACAACGTGTTGTTTAGGAGATACAAGCTAATTTTTTATGATGCGTTATTTCTTCTCGTAAAGTGTTTCCAATATGTACTTATTTGACTTTACTCTGCAAAATTGCACTTCCTTATAACGTGGTATTCTTACATATTCTTTCGAGAGAAAACTCTCCTGTGCCTTCTCTTTTGAGGCTCCGTGCTTAGACATACACGCAAGACTAAAGCTTTTCGAGTTACAACATGTTGTTTAGGAAAAAGAAGATGATGTTGCACGATGCGGGATTTCCTAAATACGTGGTTTTCTGAAAAATTTTAACAAAAGAAAATTCTCCTGTGTGTTCTCTTTTGAGGCTACACGTTTAGACGTACACGCCACACCAAATCTTTTCGAATTACAACGTGTTGTTTAGGAGATATAAGCTAATATTTTAATTTCGCACGATGCGGGATTTCCTTAAAACGTGATTTTCTGAAAAATTTTGACGAAAGAAAATTCTCCTTTTGGTTCTCTTTAGATGCTACATGTTAAGACGTACACGCCACAACAATTCTTTTCGAGATACAACGTGTAGTTTTGGAGATACAAGCTAATTTTGTACTATGCGTTATTTCTTCTCGTAAAGAGTTTCCAATGCGTACGTATATGTCTTTACTCTGCAAAACTGTATTTCCTTATGAAGTGGTATTCTTACATATCCTTTCGAGAGAAAACTGTCCTGTGCCTTCTCTTTTGAGGCTACACACTTAGACATACACGCAACATGAAAGCTTTTCGACTTACAACGTGTTGTTTAGGAAAAACAAGATAATTTCGCACGATGCGGGATTTCCTTAAAACGTGATTTTCTGAAAAATTTTGACGAAAGAAAATTCTCCTTTTGGTTCTCTTTAGATGCTACATGTTAAGACGTACACGCCACAACAATTCTTTTCGAGATACAACGTGTAGTTTTGGAGATACAAGCTAATTTTGTACTATGCGTTATTTCTTCTCGTAAAGAGTTTCCAATGCGTACGTATATGTCTTTACTCTGCAAAACTGTATTTCCTTATGAAGTGGTATTCTTACATATCCTTTCGAGAGAAAACTGTCCTGTGCCTTCTCTTTTGAGGCTACACACTTAGACATACACGCAACATGAAAGCTTTTCGACTTACAACGTGTTGTTTAGGAAAAACAAGATAATTTCGCACGATGCGGGATTTCCTTAAAACGTGATTTTCTGAAAAATTTTGACGAAAGAAAATTCTCCTTTTGGTTCTCTTTAGATGCTACATGTTAAGACGTACACGCCACAACAATTCTTTTCGAGATACAACGTGTAGTTTTGGAGATACAAGCTAATTTTGTACTATGCGTTATTTCTTCTCGTAAAGAGTTTCCAATGCGTACGTATATGTCTTTACTCTGCAAAACTGTATTTCCTTATGAAGTGGTATTCTTACATATCCTTTCGAGAGAAAACTGTCCTGTGCCTTCTCTTTTGAGGCTACACACTTAGACATACACGCAACATGAAAGCTTTTCGACTTACAACGTGTTGTTTAGGAAAAACAAGATAATTTCGCACGATGCGGGATTTCCTTAAAACGTGATTTTCTGAAAAATTTTGACGAAAGAAAATTCTCCTTTTGGTTCTCTTTAGATGCTACATGTTAAGACGTACACGCCACAACAATTCTTTTCGAGATACAACGTGTAGTTTTGGAGATACAAGCTAATTTTGTACTATGCGTTATTTCTTCTCGTAAAGAGTTTCCAATGCGTACGTATATGTCTTTACTCTGCAAAACTGTATTTCCTTATGAAGTGGTATTCTTACATATCCTTTCGAGAGAAAACTGTCCTGTGCCTTCTCTTTTGAGGCTACACACTTAGACATACACGCAACATGAAAGCTTTTCGACTTACAACGTGTTGTTTAGGAAAAACAAGATAATTTCGCACGATGCGGGATTTCCTTAAAACGTGATTTTCTGAAAAATTTTGACGAAAGAAAATTCTCCTTTTGGTTCTCTTTAGATGCTACATGTTAAGACGTACACGCCACAACAATTCTTTTCGAGATACAACGTGTAGTTTTGGAGATACAAGCTAATTTTGTACTATGCGTTATTTCTTCTCGTAAAGAGTTTCCAATGCGTACGTATATGTCTTTACTCTGCAAAACTGTATTTCCTTATGAAGTGGTATTCTTACATATCCTTTCGAGAGAAAACTGTCCTGTGCCTTCTCTTTTGAGGCTACACACTTAGACATACACGCAACATGAAAGCTTTTCGACTTACAACGTGTTGTTTAGGAAAAACAAGATAATTTCGCACGATGCGGGATTTCCTTAAAACGTGATTTTCTGAAAAATTTTGACGAAAGAAAATTCTCCTTTTGGTTCTCTTTAGATGCTACATGTTAAGACGTACACGCCACAACAATTCTTTTCGAGATACAACGTGTAGTTTTGGAGATACAAGCTAATTTTGTACTATGCGTTATTTCTTCTCGTAAAGAGTTTCCAATGCGTACGTATATGTCTTTACTCTGCAAAACTGTATTTCCTTATGAAGTGGTATTCTTACATATCCTTTCGAGAGAAAACTGTCCTGTGCCTTCTCTTTTGAGGCTACACACTTAGACATACACTCAACATGAAAGCTTTTCGACTTACAACGTGTTGTTTAGGAAAAACAAGATAATTTCGCACGATGCGGGATTTCCTTAAAACGTGATTTTCTGAAAAATTTTGACGAAAGAAAATTCTCCTTTTGGTTCTCTTTAGATGCTACATGTTAAGACGTACACGCCACAACAATTCTTTTCGAGATACAACGTGTAGTTTTGGAGATACAAGCTAATTTTGTACTATGCGTTATTTCTTCTCGTAAAGAGTTTCCATTGCGTACGTATATGTCTTTACTCTGCAAAACTGTATTTCCTTATGAAGTGGTATTCTTACATATCCTTTCGAGAGAAAACTGTCCTGTGCCTTCTCTTTTGAGGCTACACACTTAGACATACACGCAACATGAAAGCTTTTCGACTTACAACGTGTTGTTTAGGAAAAACAAGATAATTTCGCACGATGCGGGATTTCCTTAAAGCGTGATTTTCTGAAAAATTTTGACGAAAGAAAATTCTCCTTTTGGTTCTCTTTAGATGCTACATGTTAAGACGTACACGCCACAACAATTCTTTTCGAGATACAACGTGTAGTTTTGGAGATACAAGCTAATTTTGTACTATGCGTTATTTCTTCTCGTAAAGAGTTTCCAATGCGTACGTATATGTCTTTACTCTGCAAAACTGTATTTCCTTATGAAGTGGTATTCTTACATATCCTTTCGAGAGAAAACTGTCCTGTGCCTTCTCTTTTGAGGCTACACACTTAGACATACACGCAACATGAAAGCTTTTCGACTTACAACGTGTTGTTTAGGAAAAACAAGATAATTTCGCACGATGCGGGATTTCCTTAAAACGTGATTTTCTGAAAAATTTTGACGAAAGAAAATTCTCCTTTTGGTTCTCTTTAGATGCTACATGTTAAGACGTACACGCCACAACAATTCTTTTCGAGATACAACGTGTAGTTTTGGAGATACAAGCTAATTTTGTACTATGCGTTATTTCTTCTCGTAAAGAGTTTCCAATGCGTACGTATATGTCTTTACTCTGCAAAACTGTATTTCCTTATGAAGTGGTATTCTTACATATCCTTTCGAGAGAAAACTGTCCTGTGCCTTCTCTTTTGAGGCTACACACTTAGACATACACTCAACATGAAAGGTTTTCGACTTACAACGTGTTGTTTAGGAAAAACAAGATAATTTCGCACGATGCGGGATTTCCTTAAAACGTGATTTTCTGAAAAATTTTGACGAAAGAAAATTCTCCTTTTGGTTCTCTTTAGATGCTACATGTTAAGACGTACACGCCACAACAATTCTTTTCGAGATACAACGTGTAGTTTTGGAGATACAAGCTAATTTTGTACTATGCGTTATTTCTTCTCGTAAAGAGTTTCCATTGCGTACGTATATGTCTTTACTCTGCAAAACTGTATTTCCTTATGAAGTGGTATTCTTACATATCCTTTCGAGAGAAAACTGTCCTGTGCCTTCTCTTTTGAGGCTACACACTTAGACATACACGCAACATGAAAGCTTTTCGACTTACAACGTGTTGTTTAGGAAAAACAAGATAATTTCGCACGATGCGGGATTTCCTTAAAACGTGATTTTCTGAAAAATTTTGACGAAAGAAAATTCTCCTTTTGGTTCTCTTTAGATGCTACATGTTAAGACGTACACGCCACAACAATTCTTTTCGAGATACAACGTGTAGTTTTGGAGATACAAGCTAATTTTGTACTATGCGTTATTTCTTCTCGTAAAGAGTTTCCAATGCGTACGTATATGTCTTTACTCTGCAAAACTGTATTTCCTTATGAAGTGGTATTCTTACATATCCTTTCGAGAGAAAACTGTCCTGTGCCTTCTCTTTTGAGGCTACACACTTAGACATACACGCAACATGAAAGCTTTTCGACTTACAACGTGTTGTTTAGGAAAAACAAGATAATTTCGCACGATGCGGGATTTCCTTAAAACGTGATTTTCTGAAAAATTTTGACGAAAGAAAATTCTCCTTTTGGTTCTCTTTAGATGCTACATGTTAAGACGTACACGCCACAACAATTCTTTTCGAGATACAACGTGTAGTTTTGGAGATACAAGCTAATTTTGTACTATGCGTTATTTCTTCTCGTAAAGAGTTTCCAATGCGTACGTATATGTCTTTACTCTGCAAAACTGTATTTCCTTATGAAGTGGTATTCTTACATATCCTTTCGAGAGAAAACTGTCCTGTGCCTTCTCTTTTGAGGCTACACACTTAGACATACACGCAACATGAAAGCTTTTCGACTTACAACGTGTTGTTTAGGAAAAACAAGATAATTTCGCACGATGCGGGATTTCCTTAAAACGTGATTTTCTGAAAAATTTTGACGAAAGAAAATTCTCCTTTTGGTTCTCTTTAGATGCTACATGTTAAGACGTACACGCCACAACAATTCTTTTCGAGATACAACGTGTAGTTTTGGAGATACAAGCTAATTTTGTACTATGCGTTATTTCTTCTCGTAAAGAGTTTCCAATGCGTACGTATATGTCTTTACTCTGCAAAACTGTATTTCCTTATGAAGTGGTATTCTTACATATCCTTTCGAGAGAAAACTGTCCTGTGCCTTCTCTTTTGAGGCTACACACTTAGACATACACGCAACATGAAAGCTTTTCGACTTACAACGTGTTGTTTAGGAAAAACAAGATAATTTCGCACGATGCGGGATTTCCTTAAAACGTGATTTTCTGAAAAATTTTGACGAAAGAAAATTCTCCTTTTGGTTCTCTTTAGATGCTACATGTTAAGACGTACACGCCACAACAATTCTTTTCGAGATACAACGTGTAGTTTTGGAGATACAAGCTAATTTTGTACTATGCGTTATTTCTTCTCGTAAAGAGTTTCCAATGCGTACGTATATGTCTTTACTCTGCAAAACTGTATTTCCTTATGAAGTGGTATTCTTACATATCCTTTCGAGAGAAAACTGTCCTGTGCCTTCTCTTTTGAGGCTACACACTTAGACATACACGCAACATGAAAGCTTTTCGACTTACAACGTGTTGTTTAGGAAAAACAAGATAATTTCGCACGATGCGGGATTTCCTTAAAACGTGATTTTCTGAAAAATTTTGACGAAAGAAAATTCTCCTTTTGGTTCTCTTTAGATGCTACATGTTAAGACGTACACGCCACAACAATTCTTTTCGAGATACAACGTGTAGTTTTGGAGATACAAGCTAATTTTGTACTATGCGTTATTTCTTCTCGTAAAGAGTTTCCAATGCGTACGTATATGTCTTTACTCTGCAAAACTGTATTTCCTTATGAAGTGGTATTCTTACATATCCTTTCGAGAGAAAACTGTCCTGTGCCTTCTCTTTTGAGGCTACACACTTAGACATACACTCAACATGAAAGCTTTTCGACTTACAACGTGTTGTTTAGGAAAAACAAGATAATTTCGCACGATGCGGGATTTCCTTAAAACGTGATTTTCTGAAAAATTTTGACGAAAGAAAATTCTCCTTTTGGTTCTCTTTAGATGCTACATGTTAAGACGTACACGCCACAACAATTCTTTTCGAGATACAACGTGTAGTTTTGGAGATACAAGCTAATTTTGTACTATGCGTTATTTCTTCTCGTAAAGAGTTTCCATTGCGTACGTATATGTCTTTACTCTGCAAAACTGTATTTCCTTATGAAGTGGTATTCTTACATATCCTTTCGAGAGAAAACTGTCCTGTGCCTTCTCTTTTGAGGCTACACACTTAGACATACACGCAACATGAAAGCTTTTCGACTTACAACGTGTTGTTTAGGAAAAACAAGATAATTTCGCACGATGCGGGATTTCCTTAAAGCGTGATTTTCTGAAAAATTTTGACGAAAGAAAATTCTCCTTTTGGTTCTCTTTAGATGCTACATGTTAAGACGTACACGCCACAACAATTCTTTTCGAGATACAACGTGTAGTTTTGGAGATACAAGCTAATTTTGTACTATGCGTTATTTCTTCTCGTAAAGAGTTTCCAATGCGTACGTATATGTCTTTACTCTGCAAAACTGTATTTCCTTATGAAGTGGTATTCTTACATATCCTTTCGAGAGAAAACTGTCCTGTGCCTTCTCTTTTGAGGCTACACACTTAGACATACACTCAACATGAAAGGTTTTCGACTTACAACGTGTTGTTTAGGAAAAACAAGATAATTTCGCACGATGCGGGATTTCCTTAAAACGTGATTTTCTGAAAAATTTTGACGAAAGAAAATTCTCCTTTTGGTTCTCTTTAGATGCTACATGTTAAGACGTACACGCCACAACAATTCTTTTCGAGATACAACGTGTAGTTTTGGAGATACAAGCTAATTTTGTACTATGCGTTATTTCTTCTCGTAAAGAGTTTCCATTGCGTACGTATATGTCTTTACTCTGCAAAACTGTATTTCCTTATGAAGTGGTATTCTTACATATCCTTTCGAGAGAAAACTGTCCTGTGCCTTCTCTTTTGAGGCTACACACTTAGACATACACGCAACATGAAAGCTTTTCGACTTACAACGTGTTGTTTAGGAAAAACAAGATAATTTCGCACGATGCGGGATTTCCTTAAAACGTGATTTTCTGAAAAATTTTGACGAAAGAAAATTCTCCTTTTGGTTCTCTTTAGATGCTACATGTTAAGACGTACACGCCACAACAATTCTTTTCGAGATACAACGTGTAGTTTTGGAGATACAAGCTAATTTTGTACTATGCGTTATTTCTTCTCGTAAAGAGTTTCCAATGCGTACGTATATGTCTTTACTCTGCAAAACTGTATTTCCTTATGAAGTGGTATTCTTACATATCCTTTCGAGAGAAAACTGTCCTGTGCCTTCTCTTTTGAGGCTACACACTTAGACATACACGCAACATGAAAGCTTTTCGACTTACAACGTGTTGTTTAGGAAAAACAAGATAATTTCGCACGATGCGGGATTTCCTTAAAACGTGATTTTCTGAAAAATTTTGACGAAAGAAAATTCTCCTTTTGGTTCTCTTTAGATGCTACATGTTAAGACGTACACGCCACAACAATTCTTTTCGAGATACAACGTGTAGTTTTGGAGATACAAGCTAATTTTGTACTATGCGTTATTTCTTCTCGTAAAGAGTTTCCAATGCGTACGTATATGTCTTTACTCTGCAAAACTGTATTTCCTTATGAAGTGGTATTCTTACATATCCTTTCGAGAGAAAACTGTCCTGTGCCTTCTCTTTTGAGGCTACACACTTAGACATACACGCAACATGAAAGCTTTTCGACTTACAACGTGTTGTTTAGGAAAAACAAGATAATTTCGCACGATGCGGGATTTCCTTAAAACGTGATTTTCTGAAAAATTTTGACGAAAGAAAATTCTCCTTTTGGTTCTCTTTAGATGCTACATGTTAAGACGTACACGCCACAACAATTCTTTTCGAGATACAACGTGTAGTTTTGGAGATACAAGCTAATTTTGTACTATGCGTTATTTCTTCTCGTAAAGAGTTTCCAATGCGTACGTATATGTCTTTACTCTGCAAAACTGTATTTCCTTATGAAGTGGTATTCTTACATATCCTTTCGAGAGAAAACTGTCCTGTGCCTTCTCTTTTGAGGCTACACACTTAGACATACACGCAACATGAAAGCTTTTCGACTTACAACGTGTTGTTTAGGAAAAACAAGATAATTTCGCACGATGCGGGATTTCCTTAAAACGTGATTTTCTGAAAAATTTTGACGAAAGAAAATTCTCCTTTTGGTTCTCTTTAGATGCTACATGTTAAGACGTACACGCCACAACAATTCTTTTCGAGATACAACGTGTAGTTTTGGAGATACAAGCTAATTTTGTACTATGCGTTATTTCTTCTCGTAAAGAGTTTCCAATGCGTACGTATATGTCTTTACTCTGCAAAACTGTATTTCCTTATGAAGTGGTATTCTTACATATCCTTTCGAGAGAAAACTGTCCTGTGCCTTCTCTTTTGAGGCTACACACTTAGACATACACGCAACATGAAAGCTTTTCGACTTACAACGTGTTGTTTAGGAAAAACAAGATAATTTCGCACGATGCGGGATTTCCTTAAAACGTGATTTTCTGAAAAATTTTGACGAAAGAAAATTCTCCTTTTGGTTCTCTTTAGATGCTACATGTTAAGACGTACACGCCACAACAATTCTTTTCGAGATACAACGTGTAGTTTTGGAGATACAAGCTAATTTTGTACTATGCGTTATTTCTTCTCGTAAAGAGTTTCCAATGCGTACGTATATGTCTTTACTCTGCAAAACTGTATTTCCTTATGAAGTGGTATTCTTACATATCCTTTCGAGAGAAAACTGTCCTGTGCCTTCTCTTTTGAGGCTACACACTTAGACATACACTCAACATGAAAGCTTTTCGACTTACAACGTGTTGTTTAGGAAAAACAAGATAATTTCGCACGATGCGGGATTTCCTTAAAACGTGATTTTCTGAAAAATTTTGACGAAAGAAAATTCTCCTTTTGGTTCTCTTTAGATGCTACATGTTAAGACGTACACGCCACAACAATTCTTTTCGAGATACAACGTGTAGTTTTGGAGATACAAGCTAATTTTGTACTATGCGTTATTTCTTCTCGTAAAGAGTTTCCATTGCGTACGTATATGTCTTTACTCTGCAAAACTGTATTTCCTTATGAAGTGGTATTCTTACATATCCTTTCGAGAGAAAACTGTCCTGTGCCTTCTCTTTTGAGGCTACACACTTAGACATACACGCAACATGAAAGCTTTTCGACTTACAACGTGTTGTTTAGGAAAAACAAGATAATTTCGCACGATGCGGGATTTCCTTAAAGCGTGATTTTCTGAAAAATTTTGACGAAAGAAAATTCTCCTTTTGGTTCTCTTTAGATGCTACATGTTAAGACGTACACGCCACAACAATTCTTTTCGAGATACAACGTGTAGTTTTGGAGATACAAGCTAATTTTGTACTATGCGTTATTTCTTCTCGTAAAGAGTTTCCAATGCGTACGTATATGTCTTTACTCTGCAAAACTGTATTTCCTTATGAAGTGGTATTCTTACATATCCTTTCGAGAGAAAACTGTCCTGTGCCTTCTCTTTTGAGGCTACACACTTAGACATACACGCAACATGAAAGCTTTTCGACTTACAACGTGTTGTTTAGGAAAAACAA
This sequence comes from Apodemus sylvaticus, assembly GCF_947179515.1. NCBI lineage: Eukaryota > Metazoa > Chordata > Mammalia > Rodentia > Muridae > Apodemus > Apodemus sylvaticus. Next base: position 230,949 of record NW_026263195.1, read on the forward strand.
GATAATTTCGCACGATGCGGGATTTCCTTAAAACGTGATTTTCTGAAAAATTTTGACGAAAGAAAATTCTCCTTTTGGTTCTCTTTAGATGCTACATGTTAAGACGTACACGCCACAACAATTCTTTTCGAGATACAACGTGTAGTTTTGGAGATACAAGCTAATTTTGTACTATGCGTTATTTCTTCTCGTAAAGAGTTTCCAATGCGTACGTATATGTCTTTACTCTGCAAAACTGTATTTCCTTATGAAGTGGTATTCTTACATATCCTTTCGAGAGAAAACTGTCCTGTGCCTTCTCTTTTGAGGCTACACACTTAGACATACACTCAACATGAAAGGTTTTCGACTTACAACGTGTTGTTTAGGAAAAACAAGATAATTTCGCACGATGCGGGATTTCCTTAAAACGTGATTTTCTGAAAAATTTTGACGAAAGAAAATTCTCCTTTTGGTTCTCTTTAGATGCTACATGTTAAGACGTACACGCCACAACAATTCTTTTCGAGATACAACGTGTAGTTTTGGAGATACAAGCTAATTTTGTACTATGCGTTATTTCTTCTCGTAAAGAGTTTCCATTGCGTACGTATATGTCTTTACTCTGCAAAACTGTATTTCCTTATGAAGTGGTATTCTTACATATCCTTTCGAGAGAAAACTGTCCTGTGCCTTCTCTTTTGAGGCTACACACTTAGACATACACGCAACATGAAAGCTTTTCGACTTACAACGTGTTGTTTAGGAAAAACAAGATAATTTCGCACGATGCGGGATTTCCTTAAAACGTGATTTTCTGAAAAATTTTGACGAAAGAAAATTCTCCTTTTGGTTCTCTTTAGATGCTACATGTTAAGACGTACACGGCACAACAATTCTTTTCGAGATACAACGTGTAGTTTTGGAGATACAAGCTAATTTTGTACTATGCGTTATTTCTTCTCGTAAAGAGTTTCCAATGCGTACGTATATGTCTTTACTCTGCAAAACTGTATTTCCTTATGAAGTGGTATTCTTACATATCCTTTCGAGAGAAAACTGTCCTGTGCCTTCTCTTTTGAGGCTACACACTTAGACATACACGCAACATGAAAGCTTTTCGACTTACAACGTGTTGTTTAGGAAAAACAAGATAATTTCGCACGATGCGGGATTTCCTTAAAGCGTGATTTTCTGAAAAATTTTGACGAAAGAAAATTCTCCTTTTGGTTCTCTTTAGATGCTACATGTTAAGACGTACACGCCACAACAATTCTTTTCGAGATACAACGTGTAGTTTTGGAGATACAAGCTAATTTTGTACTATGCGTTATTTCTTCTCGTAAAGAGTTTCCAATGCGTACGTATATGTCTTTACTCTGCAAAACTGTATTTCCTTATGAAGTGGTATTCTTACATATCCTTTCGAGAGAAAACTGTCCTGTGCCTTCTCTTTTGAGGCTACACACTTAGACATACACGCAACATGAAAGCTTTTCGACTTACAACGTGTTGTTTAGGAAAAACAAGATAATTTCGCACGATGCGGGATTTCCTTAAAACGTGATTTTCTGAAAAATTTTGACGAAAGAAAATTCTCCTTTTGGTTCTCTTTAGATGCTACATGTTAAGACGTACACGCCACAACAATTCTTTTCGAGATACAACGTGTAGTTTTGGAGATACAAGCTAATTTTGTACTATGCGTTATTTCTTCTCGTAAAGAGTTTCCAATGCGTACGTATATGTCTTTACTCTGCAAAACTGTATTTCCTTATGAAGTGGTATTCTTACATATCCTTTCGAGAGAAAACTGTCCTGTGCCTTCTCTTTTGAGGCTACACACTTAGACATACACGCAACATGAAAGCTTTTCGACTTACAACGTGTTGTTTAGGAAAAACAAGATAATTTCGCACGATGCGGGATTTCCTTAAAACGTGATTTTCTGAAAAATTTTGACGAAAGAAAATTCTCCTTTTGGTTCTCTTTAGATGCTACATGTTAAGACGTACACGCCACAACAATTCTTTTCGAGATACAACGTGTAGTTTTGGAGATACAAGCTAATTTTGTACTATGCGTTATTTCTTCTCGTAAAGAGTTTCCATTGCGTACGTATATGTCTTTACTCTGCAAAACTGTATTTCCTTATGAAGTGGTATTCTTACATATCCTTTCGAGAGAAAACTGTCCTGTGCCTTCTCTTTTGAGGCTACACACTTAGACATACACGCAACATGAAAGCTTTTCGACTTACAACGTGTTGTTTAGGAAAAACAAGATAATTTCGCACGATGCGGGATTTCCTTAAAACGTGATTTTCATAACGTGGTATCCTTACATATTCTTTCGAGAGAAAACTCTCCTGTGCGTTCTCTTTTAAGGCTACACGCTTAGACATACACGCAACACCAAAGCTTTCGAGTTACAACGTGTTGTTTAGGAAAAACAAGATAATTTCGCAAGATGCGGGATTTCCTTAAAATGTGGTTTTCTGACAAATTTTGACGAAAGAAAATTATCCTGTGGGTTCTCTTTTGAGGCTACAAGTTTAGACGTACACACCACACCAAATCTTTTCAAGTTATAACGTGTTGTTTAGGAGATACAAACTAATTTTGTAAGATGCCTTATTTCTTCTCGTAAAGTTTTAAGTTTTTCCAATAAGTACGTATTTGTCTTTACTCTGCAACACTGTATTTCCTTATAACGTGGTATTCTTACATATTCTTTCGAGAGAAAACTCTCCTGGGCATTCTCCTTTGAGGTTACAGGCTTAGACATACACGCAACACCAAAGCTTTTCGAGTTAAAACGTTTTGTTTAGGAAAAACAAGATAATTTCTCACGATGCGGAATTTCCTTAATACGTGGTTTTCTGACAAATTTTGACCAAAGAAAATTCGCCTATGGGTTCTCTTTTGAGGCTACACCTTTAGACGTACAGGCCACACCAAATCTTTTTAAGTTACAACGTGTTCTTTAGGAGATACAAACTAATTTTTTAAGATGCCTTATTTCTTCTCGTAAGGTTTAAGTTTTTCCAATAAGTACGTATTTGTCTTTACTGTGCAACACTGTATTTCCTTATAACGTGGTATTCTTACATATTCTTTCGAGAGAAAACTCTCCTGTGCGTTCTCTTTTGAGGCTACACGCTTAGACATACACGCAACACCAAAGCTTTTCGAGTTAAAACGTTTGGTTTAGAAAAAACAAGATAATTTCGCACTATGCGGGATTTCCTTAATACGTGGTTTTCTGACATATTTTGACCAAAGAAAATTCTCCTATGGGTTCTCTTTTCAGGCTACACGTTTAGACGTACAGGCCACACCAAATCTTTTTAAGTTACAACGTGTTCTTTAGGAGATACAAGCTAATTTCTTACGATGCGTTATTTCTTCTCGTGAAGTTTTTTCCAATATGTAAGTATTTGTCTTTACTCTGCAACACTGTATTTCCTAAAAACGTGGTATTCTTACACATTCTTTCGAGAAAAATCTCTCCTTTGCGTTCTCTTTTGAGGCTACACGCTTAGACATACACGCAACACCAAAGCTTTTCGAGTTACAACGTGTTGTTTAGGAAAAACAAGATAATTTCGCACGATGCGGGATTTCCTTAAAACATGGTTTTCTGACAAATTTTGACGAAAGAAAATACTCCTGTGGGTTCTCTTTTGAGGCTACACATTTAGACGTACACGCCACACCAAATCATTTCGAGTTACAACGTGTTGTTTAGGAGAAACAAGCTAATTTTTTACGATGCGTTATTTCTTCTCATAAAGTTTTAGTGTTTCCATTACGTACATATTTGCCTTTATTCTGCAACACTGTATTTCCTTATAACGTGGTATTCTTGCATATTCTTTCGAGAGAAAACTCTCCTGTGCGTTCTCCTTTGAGGCTACATGCTTAAACATTCACGCAACACCAAAGCTTTTCGATTTACAACGTGTTGTTTAGGAAAAACAAGATAATTTCGCAAGATGCGGGATTTCCTTAAAACGTGGTTTTCTGACAAATTTTGACGAAATAAAACTCTCCTGTGGGTACTCTTTTGAGGCTACACGTTTAGACGTGCACCCCACACCAAATCTTTTCGAGTTACAACGAGTTGTTTAGGACATACAAGCTAATTTTGCCAGATGCGTTATTTCTCTCATAAAGTGTTTCCAATATGTACGTATTTGTCTTTACTCTGCAACACTGTATTTCCTTATAACGTGGTATCCTTACGTATTCTTTCGAGAGAAAACTCTCCTGTGCGTTCTCTTTTGAGGCTACACGCTTAGACATACACGCAACACCAAAGCATTTCGAGTTAAAATGTTTTGTTTAGGAAAAACAAGATAATTTCGCAAGATGCGGGATTTCCTTAAAACGTGGTTTTCTGACAAATTTTGACGAAAGAAAATTATCCTGTGGGTTCTCTTTTGAGGCTACAAGTTTAGACGTACACAGCACACCAAATATTTCAAGTTATAACGTGTTGTTTAGGAGATACAAACTAATTTTGCAAGATGCCTTATTTCTTCTCGTAAAGTTTAAGTTTTTCCAATAAGTACGTATTTGTCTTTACTCTGCAACACTGTATTTCCTTATAACGTTGTATTCTTACATATTCTTTCGAGAGAAAACTCTCCTGGGCATTCTCCTTTGAGGTTACAGGCTTAGACATACACGCAACACCAAAGCTTTTCGAGTTAAAACGTTTTGTTTAGGAAAAACAAGATAATTTCGCACGATGCGGAATTTCCTTAATACGTGGTTTTCTGACAAATTTTGACCAAAGAAAATTCGCCTATGGGTTCTCTTTTGAGGCTACACGTTTAGACGTACAGGCCACACCAAATCTTTTTAAGTTACAACGTGTTGTTTAGGAGATACAAGCTAATTTTGTACGATGCGTTATTTCTTCTCTTAAGTTTAAGTTTTTCCAATAAGTACATATTTGTCTTTACTCTGCAACACTGTATTTCCTTATAACGTGGTATTCTTACATATTCTTTCGAGAGAAAACTCTCCTGTGCGTTCTCTTTTGAGGCTACACGCTTAGACATACACACAACACCAAAGCTTTTCGAGTTTAAACGTTTTGTTTAAGAAAAACAAGATAATTTCGCAGAATGCGGGTTTTCCTTAAAACGTGGTTTTCTGACAAATTTTGATGAAAGAAAATTTTCCTGTGGGTTCTCTTTTGAGGCTACTCTTTTAGACATACACACCACACCAAATCTTTTCGAGTTATAATGTGTTGTTTAGGAGATACAAACTAATTTTGTAAGATGCCTTATTTCTTCTCGTAAGGTTTAAGTTTTTCCAATAAGTACGTATTTGTCTTTACTCTGCAACACTGTATTTCCTTATAACGTGGTATTCTTACATATTCTTTCGAGAGAAAACTCTCCTGTGTCTTCTCTTTTGAGGCTACACGCTTAGACATACACGCAACATGAAAGCTTTTCGAGTTAAAACGTTTGGTTTAGGAAAAACAAGATAATGTCGCACTATGCGGGATTTCCTTAATACATGGTTTTCTGACAAATTTTGACCAAAGAAAATTCTCCTATGGGTTCTCTTTTCAGGCTACACGTTTAGACGTACAGGCCACACCAAATCTTTTTATGTTACAACGTGTTGTTTAGGAGATACAAGCTAATTTCTTACGATGCGTTATTTCTTCTCGTAAAGTTTTTCCAAGACGTAAGTATTTTTCTTTACTCTGCAACACTGTATTTCCTAATAACGTGGTATTCTTACATATTCTTTCGAGAAAAAACTCTCCTGTGCGTTCTCTTTTGAGGCTACACGCTTAGACATACACGCAACACCAAAGCTTTTCGAGTTACAACGTGTTGTTTAGGAAAAACAAGATATTTTTGCACGATGCGGGATTTCCTTAAAACGTGGTTTTCTGACAAATTTTGACGAAAGAAAATACTCCTGTGGGTTCTCTTTTGAGGCTACACATTTAGACGTACACGCCACACCAAATCTTTTCGAGTTACAACGTGTTGTTTAGGAGAAACAAGCTAATTTTTCTACGATGCGTTATTTCTTCTCATAAAGTTTAAGTGTTTCCATTACGTACATATTTGCCTTTACTCTGCAACACTGTATTTCCTTATAACGTGGTATTCTTGCATATTCTTTCGAGAGAAAACTCTCCTGTGCGTTCTCCTTTGAGGCTACATGCTTAGACATTCACGCAACACCAAAGCTTTTCGAGTTACAACGTGTTGTTTAGGAAAAACAAGATAATTTCGCAAGATGCGGGATTTCCTTAAAACGTGGTTTTCTGACAAATTTTGACGAAATAAAATTCTCCTGTGGGTACTCTTGTGAGGCTACACGTTTAGACGTACAAGCCACACCAAATCTTTTCAAGTTACAACGTGTTGTTTAGGAGATACAAGCTAATTTTGTACGATGCGTTATTTCTTCTCGTAAAGTTTTAGTTTTTCCAGTAAGTACGTATTTGTCTTTACTCTGCAACACTGTATTTCCTTATAACGTGGTATTCTTACATATTCTTTCGAGAGAAAACTCTCCTGTGCGTTCTCTTTTGAGGCTACACGCTTAGACATACACGCAACACCAAAGCATTTCGAGTTAAAACGTTTTGTTTAGGAAAAACAAGATAATTTCGCACGATGCGGGATTTCATTAATACGTGGTTTTCTGACAAATTTTGACCAAAGAAAATTCTCCTATGGCTTCTTTCTTCAGGCTACACGTTTAGACGTACAGGCCACACCAAATCTTTTTAAGTTGCAACGTGTTGTTTAGTAGATACAAGCTAATTTTGTACGATGCGTTATTTCTTCTCGTAAAGTTTTTCCAATACATAAGTATTTGTCTTTACTCTGCAACACTGTATTTCCTATTAACGTGGTATTCTTACATATTCTTTCGAGAAAAAACTCTCCTTTGCGTTCTCCTTTGAGGCTACACGCTTACACATACACGCAACACCAAAGCTTTTCGAGTTACAACGTGTTGTTTAGGAGATACAAGCTAATTTCTTACGATGCGTTATTTCTTCTCGTAAAGTTTTTCCAAGACGTAAGTATTTGTCTTTACTCTGCAACATTGTATTTCCTAATAACGTGGTATTCTTACATATTCTTTCGAGAAAAAACTCTCCTTTGCGTTCTCTTTTGAGGCTACACGCTTAGACATACACGCAACACCAAAGCTTTTCGAGTTACAACGTGTTGTTTAGGAAAAACAAGATAATTTCGCATGATGCGGGATTTCCTTAAAACGTGGTTTTCTGACAAATTTTGACGAAAGAAAATACTCCGTGGGTTCTCTTTTGAGGCTACACAATTAGACGTACACGCCACAGCAAATCTTTTCGAGTTACAACGTGTTGTTTAGGAGAAACAAGCTAATTTTTTTACGATGCGTTATTTCTTCTCATAAAGTTTAAGTGTTTCCATTATGTACTTATTTGCCTTTACTCTGCAACACTGTATTTCCTTATAACGTGGTATTCTTGCATATTCTTTCGAGAGAAAACTCTCCTGTGCGTTCTCCTTTGAGGCTACATGTTTAGACATTCACGCAACACCAAATCTTTTCGAGTTACAACGTGTTGTTTAGGAGATACAAGCTAATTTTTTTACGATGCGTTATTTCTTCTCATAAAGTTTAAGTGTTTCCATTACGTACATATTTGCCTTTACTCTGCAACACTGTATTTCCTTATAACGTGGTATTTTTGCATATTCTTTCGAGAGAAAACTCTCCTGTGCGTTCCCCTTTGAGGCTACATGCTTAGACATACACGCAACACCAAAGCTTTTCGAGTTACAACGTGTTTTTTAGGAAAAACAAGATAATTTCACACGATGCGGGATTTCTTTAAAACGTGGTTTTCTGACAAATTTTGACGAAAGAAAATTATCCTGTGGGTTCTCTTTTTAGGCTACACGTTTAGACGTACACACCACACCAAATCTTTTCGAGTTATAACGTGTTGTTTAGGAGATACAAACTAATTTTGTAAGATGCCTTATTTCTTCTCGTAAAGTTTAAGTTTTTCCAATATGTACGTATTTGTCTTTACTCTGCAACACTGTATTTCCTTATAACGTGGTATTCTTACACATTCTTTCGAGAGAAAACTCTCCTGTGCGTTCTCTTTTGAGGCTATACGCTTTGACATACACGCAACACCAAAGTTTTTCGAGTTACAATGTGTTGTTTAGGAAAAACAAGATAATTTAGCATGATGCGGGATTTCCTTAAAACGTGGTTTTCTGACAAATTTTGACGAAAGAAAATACTCCTGTGGGTTCTCTTTTGAGGCTACACATTTAGACGTGCCCTCGACAGTAAATCTTGTCGAGTTACAACGTGTTGTTTAGGAGATACAAGCTAATTTTTTTACGATGCATTATTTCTTCTCATAAAGTTTAAGTGTTTCCATTATGTAAATATTTGGCTTTACTCTGCAACACTGTATTTCCTTATAACGAGGTATTCTTGCATATTCTTTCGAGAGAAAACTCTCCTGTGCAGTCTCCTTTGAGGCTACATGCTTAGACATACACTCAACTCCAAAGCTTTTCGAGTTACAACATGTTGTTTAGGAAAAACAACATAATTTCGCACGATGCGGGATTTCCTTAAAACGTGGTTTTCTGACAAATTTTGACCAAAAAAAACTCTCCTGTGTGTACTATTTTGAGGCTACACTTTTAGACGTACACGCCACACCAAATCTTTTCGAGTTACAACCTGTTGTTTAGGAGATACAAGCTAATTTTTTACGATGCGTTATTTCTTCTCGTAAAGTGTTTCCAATAAGTACGTATTTGTCTTTACTCTGCAACACGGTATTTCCTTAATACGTGGATTTCTTACATATTCTTTCGAGAGAAAACTCTCCTGTGCGTTCTCTTTTGAGGGTACACGCTTAAACATACACGCAACACCAAAGCTTTTCGAGTTACAATGTGTTGTTTATGAAGAACAAGATAATTTCTCACGATGCGGGATTTCCTTAAAGCGTGGTTTTCTGACAAATTTTGACGAACGAAAATTGTCCTGTGGTTCTCTTTTGAGGCTACACCTTTAGACGTACACGCCACATCAAATCTTTTCGAGTTACAACGTGTTGTTTAGGAGATACAAGCTAATTTTGTACGATGCTTTATTTCATCTCGTAAAGTTTAAGGGTTTCCAATACGTAAGTATTTGTCTTTATTCTGCAACACTGTACTTCCTTATAACGTGGTATTCTCACATATTCTTTCGAGAGAAAACTCTCCTGTGTGTTCTCTTTTGAGGCTACACGCTTAGACATACACGCATCACCAAAGATTTTCGAGTTACTACGTGTTGTTTAGGAAAAACAAGATAATTTCACACGATGCTGGATTTCCTTAAAACGTGCTTTTCTGAAACTTTGACGAAAGAAAATTCTCCTATGGGTTCTCTTTTGAGGCTACAAGTTTAGACGTACACGCCACACCAAATCTTTTCGAGTTACAAAGTGTTGTTTAGGAGATACGAGCTAATTTTGTACGATGCTGTATTTCATCTCGTAAAGTTTAAGGGTTTCCAATACGTACGTATTTTTCTTTACTCTGCAACACTGTATTTCCTTATAACGTGGTATTCTTACATATTCTTTTGAGAGAAAACTCCCCTGTGTGTTCTCTTTTAAGGCTACACGCTGAGACATACACGCAGCACCAAAGGATTTCGAGTTACTATGTGTTGTTTAGGAAAAACAAGATAATTTCGCACGATGTAGGATTTCCTTAATACGTGGTTTTGTGACAAATTTGACCAAAGAAAATTCTCCAGTGTGTTCTCTTATTGAGGCTACACGTTTAGACGTACCTGCCACACCAAACATTTTCGAGTTACAACGTGTTGTTTAGGAGATACAAGCTAATTTTTTATGATGCGTTATTTCTTCACGTAAAGTGTTTCCAATACGTACATATTTGTCTTTACTCTGCAACACTGTATTTCCTTATAACCTGGTATTCTTACTTATTTTTTGAGTGAAAACTCTCCTGTGTGTTCTCTTTTGAGGCTACACACTGAGACATACACGCAACACCCAAGCTTTTTGAGTTACAACGTGTTGTTTAGGAAAAACAAGATAATTTCGCAGGATGCGGGATTTCGTTAAAACCTTGTTTTCTGACCAATTTTGACGAAAGAAAATTCTCCAGTGGGTTCTCTTTTGAGGCTAAACTTTTAGACATACACGCCAAACTAAATGTTTTCGAGTTTCCACTTGTTGTTTAGGAGATACAAGCTAATATTGTGTGATGCTTAATTTCTTCTCGTAATGTGTTTCCAATATGTACGTATTTGTCTTTACTCTGCAACACTGTATTTCCTTATAACGTTGAATTCTTACATGTTCTAATGAGAGAAAACTCTCCTGTGCATTCTCTTTTGAGGCTACACGCTTAGACATACACGCAACACCAAAGCTTTTCGAATTACCACTTGTTGTTTAGGAAAAACAAGATAATTTCGCACGATGCGGTATTTCCTTAAAACGTGGTTTTCTGACAAATTTTGACGAAAGAAAATTCTCCTTTGTGTTCTCCTTTGAGGCTACACGTTTAGACATACACGCCAAACCAAATCTTTTCGACTTACCATGTGTTGTTTAGGAGATACAAGCTAATTTTGTTCGATGCGTTATTTCTTCTCGTAAAATATTCCCAATATGTAAATATTTGTCTTTACTCTGCAACACTGTATTTCCTTATAACGTGGTATTCTTACATATTCTTTCGAGAGAAAACTATCTTGTGCGTTCCGTTTTGAGGCTACACACTTAGACATACAGGCAACACCAAAGCTTTTCGAGTTACAACGTGTTGTTAATGAATAAAAAGATAATATTGCACGATGCGGGATTTATTTAAAACGTGGTTTTCTGAAAAATTTGACAAAGGAAAATTCTTCTGTGGGATTTCCTTTTGAGGCTACACGTATAGACGTACACGTCACACCAAATCTTTTCGAGTTACAACGTGTTGTTTAGGAGATACAAGCTAATTTTGTACGATGCATTATTTCTTCTCGTAAAGTGTTTCCAATATGTACTTATTTGCCTTTAGTCTACAAAATTGTATTTCTTTATAACGTGGTATTCTTACATATTCCTTCGAGAGAAAACTCTCCTGTGCCTTCTCTTTTGAGGCTCCACGCTTAGACATACACGCAACACCAAAGCTTTTCGAGTTACAACATGTTGTTTAGGAAAAAGAAGATGATTTCGTACGATGCGGGATTTCCTTAAAATGTGGTGTTCTGAAAAATTTTAACGAAAGAAAATTCTTCTCTGGGTTCTTTTTGAGGCTACACGTTTGGACGTACACGCCACACCAAATCTTTTCGAGTTACAACGTGTTGTTTAGGAGATACAAGCTAATTTTATACGATGCTTTATTTCATCTCGTAAAGTTTAAGGGTTTCCAATACGTAAGTATTTGTCATTATTCTGCAACAGTGGACTTCCTTATAACGTGGTATTCTCACATATTCTTTCGAGAGAAAAGTCTCCTGTGTGTTCTCTTATGAGGCTACACGCTTAGACATACACGCAACACCAAAGCTTTTCGAGTTACAATGCGTTGTTTAGGAAAAACAAGATAATTTCGCACGATGCGGGATTTCCTTAATATGTGGTTTTCTGACAAATTTTGACCAAATAAAACTCTCCTGTGTGTACTCTTTTGAGGCTACACGTTTAGACGTACATGCCACACCAAATCCTTTCGAGTTACCACGTGTTGTTTAGGAGATACACGCTAATTTTGTACGATGCGTTATTTCTTCTCGTAAAGTGTTTCCAATATGTACGTATTTGTCTTTACTCTGCAACACTGTATTTCCTTATAACGTTGTATTCTTACATGTCTTTCGAGAGAAAACTCTCTTGTGCATTGTCTTTAGAGGAAACATGCTCAGTCATACACGCAACAACAACGTTTTCGAGTTACAACCTGTTGTTTAGGAAAAACAAGATAATTTTGCACGATGCGGGATTTCCTTAAAACGTGGTTTTTTGACAAATTATGACGAAAGAAAATTCTCCTGTGGTTTCTGTTTTGAGGCTACACGTGTAGACGTACAAGCCACACCAAATATTTTCGAGTTACAACGTGTTCTTTAGGAGATACAAGCAAATATTGTACGATGCGTTATTTCTTCCCTAAAGTGTTTCCAATATGTACTTATTTGTCTTTACTCTGCAACACTGTATTTTCTTATAACGTGGTATTCTTACATATTCTTTCTAGGGAAAACTCTCCTGTGGATTCTCTTTTGAGGCTACACGCTTAGACAAACAAGGAACGCCAAAGCTTTTCGAGTTGCAACGTGTTGTTTAGGAAAAACAAGATAATTTCTCACGATGCAAGATTTCCATAAAACGTGGATTTCTGACAAATTTTGACGAAAGAAAGTTGTCCTGTGGGTTCTCTTTTGAGGCTACACGTGTAGAGGTATGAGCCACACCAAATCTTTTTGAGTTAAAACCTGTTGTTTAGGAGATACAAGCTAATTTTGTATTATGCATTATTTCTTCTCTTAAAGTGTTTCCAATACGTACGTAATTGTCTTTACTCTGCAACACTGTATTTCCATATAACGTGGTATTCTTACATATTCTTTCGAGAGAAAACTCTCCTGTGCATTCTCTTTTGAGGCTACACACTTAGATATACACGCAACACCAAAGCTTTTCGAGTTAGAACTTGTTGTTTAGGAAAAACAAGATAATTTCGCACGATGCGAGATTTCCTTAAAACGTGTTTTCTGACAAATTTTTATGAAAGAATATTCTCCTGTCGGTTCTCGTTTGAGGCTACACTTTTAGACGTACATGTCACACCAAATCTTTCGAGTTACAACGTGTTGTTTAGGAGATACAAGCTACTTTTTTAAGATGCGTTATTTCTTCTCGTAAAGTGTTTCCAATATGTACTTATTTGTCTTTACTCTGCAAAATTGTATTTCCTTTTAACGTGGTATTCTTACATATTCTTTCGAGAGAAAAGTCTCCTGTGCCTTCTCTTTGGAGGCTCCACGCTTACACATACACGCAACACCAAAGCTTTTCGAGTTACAACATGTTGTTTAGGAAAAAGATGATTTCGTACGATGAGGGATTTCCTTAAAACGTGGTTTTCTGAAAAATTTTGAAGGAAGAAAATTCTCTTGTGGGTTCTCTTTTGATGCTACACATTTACACGTACACGCCACACCAAATCTTTTCTAGGTACAACCTTTTGTTTAGGAGATACAAGCTAATTTTCTACGATGTGTTCTTTTCATAAAGTGTCTCCAATACGTACATATTTGTCTTTACTCTGCAACATTGTATTTCCTTATAACGTGGTATTTTTACATATTCTTTCGAGAGAAAACTATCCTGTGCGTTCCCTTTTGAGGATACACACTGAGACATACAGGCAACACCAAAGCTTTTCGAGTTACAACGTGTTGTTTATGAAAAACAAGATAATTTCGCACGATGCAGGATTTCCTTAAAACGTGGTTTTCTGACAAATTTTGAAGAAAGAAAATTCTCCTGTCGGTTCTCTTTTGAGGCTACACGTTTAGACGTACACGACACGCCAAATCCTTTCGAGTTACCACGTGTTGTTTAGGAGATACACGCTAATTTTGTACGATGCGTTATTTCTTCTCGTAAAGTGTTTCCAATATGTACGTATTTGTCTTTACTCTGCAACACTGTAATTCCTTATAACGTTGTATTCTTACATGTTCTTTCGAGAGAAAACTCTCTTGTGCATTGTCTTTAGAGGCAACATGCTCAGACATACATGCAACACCAAAGCTTTTCGAGTTAAAACGTGTTGTTTAGGAAAACAAGATAATTTTGCACGATGCGGGATTTCCTTAAAACGTGTTTTTTTGACAAATTTTGGCGAAAGAAAATTCTCCTGTGGTTTCTGTTTTGAGGCTACACGTGTAGACGTACGAGCCACACCAAATATTTTCGAGTTACAACGTGTTGTTTAGGAGATACAAGCAAATATTGTACGATGCGTTATTTCTTCCCTAAAGTGTTTCCAATATGTACTTATTTGTCTTTACTCTGCAACACTGTATTTTCTTATAACGTGGTATTCTTACATATTCTTTCTAGGGAAAACTCTCCTGTGCATTCTCTTTTGAGGCTACACGCTTAGACAAACAAGCAACGCCAAAGCTTTTCGAGTTACAACGTGTTGTTTAGGAAAAACAAGATAATTTCGCAGGATGCGAGATTTCCATAAAACGTGGTTTTCTGACAAATTTTGACGAAAGAAAGTTCTCCTGTGGGTTCTCTTTTGAGGCAACACATGTAGAGGTATGAGCCACACCAAATCTTTTCGAATTATAACCTGTTGTTTAGGAGATACAAGCTAATTTTGTATTATGCTTTATTACTTCTCTTAAAGTGTTTCCAATACGTACGTAGTTGTCTTTACTCTGCAACACTGTATTTCCTTATAATGTGGTATTCTTACATATTCTTTCGAGAGAAAACTCTCCTGTGCATTCTCTTTTGAGGCTACACGCTTAGACATACACGCAACACCAAAGCTTTTCGTGTTGCAATGTGTTGTTTAGGAAAAACAAGATAATTTTTCACGATGCGAGATTTCCTTAAAACGTGGTTTCTGACAAATTTTGATGAAAGAAAATTCTCCTGTGGGTTCTCGTTTGAGGCTACACTTTTAGACGTACACGTCACACTGAATCTTTTCGAGTTACAACGTGTTGTTTAGGAGATACAAGCTAATTTTGTACGATGCATTATTTCTTTTTGTAAAGTGTTTCCAATATATGCTTATTTGTCTTTACTCTGCAACACTGTATTTCCTCATAACGTGGTATTCTTACATATTCTTTCGAGAGAAAACTCTCCTGTGCCTTCTCTTTTGAGGCTCCACGCTTACACATACACGCAATACCAAAGCTTTTGGAGTTACAACATTTTGTTTAGAAAAAAGAAGATGATTTCGCATGATGCGGGACATCCTTAAAATGTGGTTTTCTGAAAAAAAATTGACGAAAGAAAATTCTCCTGTGGGTTCTCTTTTGAGGCTACACGTTAAGACGTACACGCCGCACCAAATATTTTCGAGTTACAACGTTTGGTTTAGGAGATACAAGCTAATTTTGTACGATGCATTACTTCTTCTCATAAAGTGTTTCCAATATGTAGGTATTTGTCTTTACTCTGCAACACTGTATTTCCTTATAACGTGGTACTCTTACATATTCTTTCGAGAGAAAACTATCCTGTGCGTTCCCTTTTGAGGCTACACACTGAGACATACAGACAACACCAAAGCTTTTCGAGTTACAACGTGTTGTTTACGAAAAACAAGATAATTTCGCACGATGCAGGATTTCCTTAAAACGTGGTTTTCTGACAAATTTTGAAGAAAGAAAATTCTCCTGTCGGTTCTCCTTTGAGGCTACACGTTTAGACGTACATGCCACACCAAATCCTTTCGAGTTACCACGTGTTGTTTAGGAGATACACGCTAATTTTGTACGATGCGTTATTTCTTCTCGTAAAGTGTTTCCAATATGTACGTATTTGTCTTTACTCTGCAACACTGTATTTCCTTATAACGTTGTATTCTTACATGTTCTTTCGAGAGAAAACTCTCTTGTGCATTGTCTTTAGAGGAAACATGCTCAGACATACACGCAACAACAAAGCTTTTCGAGTTACAATGTGTTGTTTAGGAAAAACAAGATAATTTTGCACGATGCGGGATTTCCTTAAAACGTGGTTTTTTGACAAATTTTGACGAAAGAAAATTCTCCTGTGGTTTCTGTTTTGAGGCTACACGTGTAGACGTACGAGCCACACCAAATATTTTCGAGTTACAATGTGTTGTTTAGGAGATACAAGCAAATATTGTACGATGCGTTATTTCTTCCCTAAAGTGTTTCCAATATGTACTTATTTGTCTTTACTCTGCAATACTGTATTTTCTTATAACGTGGTATTCTTACATATTCTTTCTAGGGAAAACTCTCCTGTGCATTCTCTTTTGAGGCTACACGCTTAGACAAACAAGCAACACAAAAGCTTTTCGAGTTACAACGTGTTGTTTAGGAAAAACAAGATAATTTCGCACGATGCGAGATTTCCAAAAAAACGTGGTATTCTGACAAATTTTGACGAAAGAAAGTACTCCTGTGGGTTCTCTTTTGAGGCTACGTGTGTAGAGGTATGAGCCACACCAAATCTTTTCGAGTTATAACCTGTTGTTTAGGAGATACAAGCTAATTTTGTATTATGCTTTATTTCTTCTCTTAAAGTGTTTCCAATACGTACGTATTTGTCTTTACTCTGCAACACTGTATTTTCTTATAACGTGGTATTCTTACATTTTCTTTTGAGAGAAAACTCTCCTGTGCATTCTCTTTTGAAGCTACACACTTAGACATACACGCAACACCAAAGCTTTTCGAGTTAGAACTTGTTGTTTAGGAAAAACAAGATAATTTCGCACGATGCGAAATTTCCTTAAAACGTGGTTTCTGACAAATTTTGATGAAAGAATATTCTCCTGTCGGTTCTCGTTTGAGGCTACACTTTTAGACGTACATGTCACACCAAATCTTTTCGAGTTACAACGTGTTGTTTAGGAGATACAAACTACTTTTTTAAGATGCGTTATTTCTTCTCGTAAAGTGTTTCCAATATGTACTTATTTGTCTTTACTCTGCAAAATTGTATTTCCTTTTAACGTGGTATTCTTACATATTCTTTCGAGAGAAAAGTCTCCTGTGCCTTCTCTTTGGAGGCTCCACGCTTACACATACACGCAACACCAAAGCTTTTCGAGTTACAACATGTTGTTTAGGAAAAAGATAATTTCATACGATGAGGGATTTCCTTAAAACGTGGTTTTCTGAAAAATTTTGAAGGAAGAAAATTCTCCTGTGGGTTCTCTTTTGATGCTACACATTTACACGTACATGCCACACCAAATCTTTTCGAGGTACAACCTTTTGTTTAGGAGATACAAGCTAATTTTCTAAGATGTGTTCTTTTCGTAAAGTGTTTCCAATACGTACATATTTGTCTTTACTCTGCAACATTGTATTTCCTTATAACGTGGTATTCTTACAAATTCTTTCGAGAGAAAACTATCCTGTGCGTTCCCTTTTGAGGCTACACACTGAGACATACAGACAACACCAAAGCTTTTCGAGTTACAACGTGTTGTTTACGAAAAACAAGATAATTTCGCACGATGCAGGATTTCCTTAAAACGTGGTTTTCTGACAAATTTTGAAGAAAGAAAATTCTCCTGTCGGTTCTCCTTTGAGGCTACACGTTTAGACGTACATGCCACACCAAATCCTTTCGAGTTACCATGTGTTGTTTAGGAGATACACGCTAATTTTGTACGATGCGTTATTTCTTCTCGTAAAGTGTTTCCAATATGTACGTATTTGTCTTTACTCTGCAACACTGTATTTCCTTATAACGTTGTATTCTTACATGTTCTTTCGAGAGAAAACTCTCTTGTGCATTGTCTTTAGAGGAAACATGCTCAGACATACACGCAACAACAAAGCTTTTCGAGTTACAATGTGTTGTTTAGGAAAAACAAGATAATTTTGCACGATGCGGGATTTCCTTAAAACGTGGTTTTTTGACAAATTTTGACGAAAGAAAATTCTCCTGTGGTTTCTGTTTTGAGGCTACACGTGTTGACGTACGAGCCACACCAAATATTTTCGAGTTACAACTTGCTGTTTAGGAGATACAAGCAAATATTGTACGATGCGTTATTTCTTCCCTAAAGTGTTTCCAATATGTACTTATTTGTCTTTACTCTGCAATACTGTATTTTCTTATAACGTGGTATTCTTACATATTCTTTCTAGGGAAAACTCTCCTGTGCATTCTCTTTTGAGGCTACACGCTTAGACAAACAAGCAACGCCAAAGCTTTTCGAGTTACAACGTGTTGTTTAGGAAAAACAAGATAATTTCGCAGGATGCGAGATTTCCATAAAACGTGGTTTTCTGACAAATTTTGACGAAAGAAAGTTCTCCTGTGGGTTCTCTTTTGAGGCAACACGTGTAGAGGTACGAGCCACACCAAATCTTTTCGAATTATAACCTGTTGTTTAAGAGATACAAGCTAATTTTGTATTATGCTTTATTTCTTTTCTTAAAGTGTTTCCAATACGTACGTAGTTGTCTTTACTCTGCAACACTGTATTTCCTTATAATGTGGTATTCTTACATATTCTTTCGAGAGAAAACTCTCCTGTGCATTCTCTTTTGAGGCTACATGCTTAGACATACACGCAACACCAAAGCTTTTTGTGTTGCAATGTGTTGTTTAGGAAAAACAAGATAATTTATCACGATGCGAGATTTCCTTAAAACGTGGTTTCTGACAAATTTTGATGAAAGAAAATTCTCCTGTGGGTTCTCGTTTGAGGCTACACTTTTAGACGTACACGTCACACCGAATCTTTTCGAGTTACAACGTGTTGTTTAAGAGATACAAGCTAATTTTGTAGGATGCATTATTTCTTTTTGTAAAGTGTTTCCAATATGTACTTATTTGTCTTTACTCTGCAACACTGTATTTCCTCATAACGTGGTATTCTTACATATTCTTTCGAGAGAAAACTCTCCTGTGCCTTCTCTTTTGAGGCTCCACGCTTACACATACACGCAACACCAAAGCTTTTCGAGTTACATCATGTTGTTTAGGATAAAGAAGATGATTTTGCACGATGCGGGATTTCCTTAAAACGTGGTTTTCTGAAAAATTTTAGAGAAAGAAAATTCTCCTGTGGGTTTTCTTTTTTAGGCTACACGTTCAGACGTACATGCCACACCAAATCCTTTCGAGTTACCACATGTTGTTTAGGAGATACACGCTAATTTTGTACGATGCGTTATTTCTTCTCGTAAAGTGTTTCCAATATGTACGTATTTGTCTTTACTCTGCAACACTGTATTTCCTTATAACGTTGTATTCTTACATGTTCTTTCGAGAGAAAACTCTCTTGTGCATTGTCTTTAGAGGAAACATGCTCAGACATACACGCAACAACAAAGCTTTTCGAGTTACAATGTGTTATTTAGGAAAAAGAAGATAATTTTGCACGATGCGGGATTTCCTTAAAACGTGGTTTTTTTTTTTTACAAATTTTGACGAAAGAAAATTCTCCTGTGGTTTCTGTTTTGAGGCTACACGTGTTGACGTACGAGCCACACCAAATATTTTCGAGTTACAACGTGTTCTTTAGGAGATACAAGCAAATATTGTACGATGCGTTATTTCTTCCCTAAAGTGTTTCCAATATGTACTTATTTGTCTTTACTCTGCAATACTGTATTTTCTTATAACGTGGTATTCTTACATATTCTTTCTAGGGAAAACTCTCCTGTGCATTCTCTTTTGAGGCTACACGCTTAGACAAACAAGCAACGCAAAAGCTTTTCGAGTTACAACGTGTTGTTTAGGAGATACAAGCTATTTTTTTTACGATGCGTTATTTCTTCTCATAAAGTGTTTCCAATAAGTACTTATTTGTCTTTACTCTGCAACACTGTATTTCCTTATAACGTGGTATTCTTACATATTCTTTCGAGAGAAAACTATCCTGTACGTTCCCTTTTGAGGCTACACACTTAGACATACAGTCAACACCAACGCTTTTCCAGTTACATCTTGTTTTTGAAAAACAAGATTATTTCGCACGATGAGTGATTTTCATAAAATGTCGTTTTCTGACAAATTTTGACAAAAGAAAATTCTCCTGTGGTTTCTCTTTTGATGCTACACGTTTAGACGTACACGCCACACCAAATCCTTTCTAGTTAGCACGTGTTGTTTAGGAGATACAAGCTAATTTTGTATGATGCGTTATTTCTTCTCATAAAGTGTTTCCAATACGTACTTATTTGTCTTTACTCTGCATCACTGTATTTGCTTATAACATGGTATTCTTACATATTCTTTCGAGGGAAAACTCTCCTGTGCGTTCTCTTTTGAGGCTACATGCTTAGACATACAAGCAACTCCAAAGCTTTTCGAGTTACAACGTGTTGTTTAGGAAAAACAAGATAATTTCGCACGATGCGAGATTTCCATAAAACGTGGTTTTCTGACAAATTTTGACGAAAGAAAGTTCTCCTGTTGGTTCTCTTTTGAGGCTACACATGTAGAGGTACGAGCCACACCAAATCTTTTCGAGTTACAACGTGTTGTTCAGGAGATACAAGCTAATTTTTTACGTTGCTTTATTTCTTCTCTTAAAGTGTTTCCAATACGTACCTATTTGTCTTTACTCTGCAACACTGTATTTCCTTATAACGTGGTATTCTTACATATTCTTTTCAGAGAAAACTCTCCTGTGCGTTCTCTTTTGAGGCTACACGCTTAGACATACACACAACACCATAGCTTTTCGAGTTACAACGTGTTGTTTAGGAAAAACAAGATAATTTCCCACGATGCGAGATTTCCTTAAAACATGGTTTCTGACAAATTTTGATGAAAAAAAATTCTCCTGTGTGTTCTCTTTTGAGGCTACACATTTAGACGTACACGTCACACCAAATCTTTTCGAGTTACAACTTGTTGTTTAGGAGATACAAGCTAATTTTGTATGATGCGTTATTTCTTCTAGTAAAGTGTTTCCAATATGTACTTATTTGTCTTTACTCTGCAAAATTGTATTTCCTTATAACGTGGTATTCTTTCATATTCCTTCGAGAGAAAACTCTCCTGCGCCTTCTCTTTTGAGGCTCCACGCTTACACATACAAGCAACACCAAAGTTTTTTGAGTTACAACATGTTGTTTAGGAAAAACAAGATGATTTCGCACGATGCAGGATTTCCTTAAAACGTGGTTTTCTGAAAAATTTTGACGAAAGAAAATTCTTCAGTGGGTTCTCTTTTGAGGCTACACGTTTAGACGTACACGCCACACCAAATCTTTTCGAGTTACAACGTGTTGTTTAGGAGATACAAGCTAATTTTGCCAGATGTGTTAATTCTTCTCTTAAAGTGTTTCCAATATGTAAGTATTTGTCTTTACTCTGCAACACTGTATTTCATTATAACGTGGTATTCTTACATATTCTTTCTAGAGAAAACTATCCTGTGCGTTCCCTTTTGAGGCTACACACTTAGACATACAGGCAACACCAAAGGTTTTCGAGTTACAACGTGTTGTTTATGTAAACCAAGATAATTTCACACTATACAGGATTTCCTTAAAACGTGATTTTCTGACAAATTTTGACGAAAGAAAATTCTCCTGTGGGTTCTCTGTTGAGGCTACATGTTTCGACGTACACTCCACACCAAATCTTGTCGAGTTACAACGCGTTGTTTAGGAGATACAAGCTAATATTGTATGATGCGTTATTTCTTCTCCTAAAGTGTTTCCAATACGTACGTATTTGTCTTTACACTGCAACACTGTATTTCCTTATAACGTTGTATTCTTACATGTTCTTTCGAGACAAAACTCTCCTGTGCGTTCTCTTTTGAGGCCACACGTTTAGACATACACGCAACACCAAAGCTTTTCGAGTTACCACGTGTTGTTTAGGAAAAACAAGATAACTTTGCACGATACGGGATTTCCTTAAAACGTGGTTTTCTGACAAATTTTGACAAAAGAAAGTTCTCCTGTTTGTGTTCGTTTGAGTCTACACATGTAGACGTACGAGCCACACCAATTCTTTTCGAATTACAACGTGTTGTTTAGGAGATACAAGCAAATTTTGTTCGATGCATTATTTCTTCTCATAAAGTGTTTCCAATAAGTACATATTTGTCTTTACTCTGCAACACTTTATTTCCTTATAACGTGGTATTCTTACATATTCTTTCGAGGGAAAACTCTCCTGTGCATTCTCCTTTGGGGCTACACGCTTAGACATACATGCAACGCCAAAGCTTTTCGAGTTACAACGTGTTGTTTAGGAAAAACAAGATAATTTCGCACGATGCGAGATTTCCATAAAACGTGGTTTTCTGATATATTTTGACGAAAGAAAGTTCTGCTGTGTGTTCTATTTGAGGCTACACGTGTAGAGGTAGGAGCCACATCAAATCTTTTTGAGTTACAACGTGTTGTTTAGGAGATACAAGCTAATTTTGTACGATGCGTTATTTCTTCTCGTAAAGTGTTTCCAATATGTACTTACTGTCTTTACTCTGCAAAATTGTATTTCCTTATAACGTGGTATTCTTACATATTCTTTCGAGAGAAAACTCTCCTGTGCCTTCTCTTTTGAGGCTCCACGCTTACACATACACGCAATACCAAAGCTTTTGGAGTTACAACATGTTGTTTAGAAAAAAAAAGATGATTTCGCATGATGCGGGATATCCTTAAAATGTGGTATTCTGAAAAAATTTGACGAAATAAAATTCTCCTGTGGGTTCTCTTTTGAAGCTACACGTTAAGACGTACACGCCGCACCAAATATTTTCGAGTTACAACGTTGTGTTTAGGAGATACAAGCTAATTTTGTACGATGCATTACTTCTTCTCATAAAGTGTTTCCAATATGTATGTATTTGTCTTTACTCTGCAACACTGTATTTCCTTATAACGTGGTACTCTTACATATTCTTTCGAGAGAAAACTATCCTGTGCGTTCCCTTTTGAGGCTGCACACTGAGACATACAGGCAACACCAAAGCTTTTCGAGTTACAACGTGTTGTTTACGAAAAACAAGATAATTTCGCACGATGCAGGATTTCCTTAAAACGTGGTTTTCTGACAAATTTTGAAGAAAGAAAATTCTCCTGTCGGTTCTCCTTTGAGGCTACACGTTTAGACGTACATGCCACACCAAATCCTTTCGAGTTACCACGTGTCGTTTAGGAGATACATGCTAATTTTGTACGATGCGTTATTTCTTCTCGTAAAGTGTTTCCAATATGTAAGTATTTGTCTTTACTCTGCAACACTGTATTTCCTTATAACGTTGTATTCTTACAGGTTCTTTCGAGAGAAAACTCTCTTGTGCATTGTCTTTAGAGGAAACATGCTCAGACATACACGCAACAACAAAGCTTTTCGAGTTACAACGTGTTGTTTAGGAAAAACAAGATAATTTTGCACGATGCGGGATTTCCTTAAAACGTGTTTTTTTGACAAATTTTGACGAATGAAAATTCTCCTGTGGTTTCTGTTTTGAGGCTACACGTGTAGACGTACGAGCCACACCAAATATTTTCGAGTTACAACGTGTTGTTTAGGAGATACAAGCAAATATTGTACGATGCGTTATTTCTTCCCTAAAGTGTTTCCAATATGTACTTATTTGTCTTTACTCTGCAACATTGTATTTTCTTATAACGTGGTATTCTTACATATTCTTTCTAGGGAAAAGTCTCCTGTGCATTCTCTTTTGAGGCTACACGCTTAGACAAACAAGGAACGCCAAAGCTTTTCGAGTTACAACGTGTTGTTTAGGAAAAACAAGATAATTTCGCACGATGCGAGATTTCCATAAAACGTGGATTTCTGACAAATTTTGACGAAAGAAAGTTCTCCTGTGGGTTCTCTTTTGAGGCTACACGTGTAGAGGTACAAGCCACACCAAATCTTTTCGAGTTATAACCTGTTGTTTAGGAGATACAAGCTAATTTTGTATTATGCTTTATTTCTTCTCTTAAAGTGTTTCCAATACGTACGTATTTGTCTTTACTCTGCAACACTGTATTTCCTTATAACGTGGTGTTCTTATATATTCTTTCGAGAGAAAACTCTCTTTTGAGGCTACACACTTAGACATACACGCAACACCAAAGCTTTTCGAGTTACAACTTGTTGTTTAGGAAAAACAAGATAATTTCGCACGATGCGAGATTTCCTTAAAACTTGGTTTCTGACAAATTTTGATGAAAGAAAATTCTCCTGTCGGTTCTCGTTTGAGGCTACACTTTTAGACATACATGTCACACCAAATCTTTTCGAGTTACAACGTGTTGTTTAGGAGATACAAACTACTTTTTTAAGATGCGTTATTTCTTCTCGTAAAGTGTTTCCAATATGTACTTATTTGTCTTTACTCTGCAAAATTGTATTTCCTTTTAACGTGGTATTCTTACATATTCTTTCGAGAGAAAAGTCTCCTGTGCCTTCTCTTTGGAGGCTCCACGCTTACACATACACGCAACACCAAAGCTTTTCGAGTTACAACATGTTGTTTAGGAAAAAGATGATTTCGTACGATGAGGGATTTCCTTAAAACGTGGTTTTCTGAAAAATTTTGAAGGAAGAAAATTCTCCTGTGGGTTCTCTTTTGATGCTACACATTTACACGTACATGCCACACCAAATCTTTTCGAGGTACGACCTTTTGTTTAGGAGATACAAGCTAATTTTCTAAGATGTGTTCTTTTCGTAAAGTGTTTCCAATACGTACATATTTGTCTTTACTCTGCAACATTGTATTTCCTTATAACGTGGTATTCTTACATATTCTTTCGAGAGAAAACTATCCTGTGCGTTCCCTTTTGAGGCTACACACTGAGACATACAGACAACACCAAAGCTTTTCGAGTTAAAACGTGTTGTTTACGAAAAACAAGATAATTTCGCACGATGCAGGATTTCCTTAAAACGTGGTTTTCTGACAAATTTTGAAGAAAAAAAATTCTCCTGTCGGTTCTCCTTTGAGGCTACACGTTTAGACGTACATGCCACACCAAATCCTTTCGAGTTACCACGTGTTGTTTAGGAGATACACGCTAATTTTGTACGATGCCTTATTTCTTCTCGTAAAGTGTTTCCAATATGTACGTATTTGTCTTTACTCTGCAACACTGTATTTCCTTATAACGTTGTATTCTTACATGTTCTTTCGAGAGAAAACTCTCTTGTGCATTGTCTTTAGAGGAAACATGCTCAGACATACACGCAACAACAAAGCTTTTCGAGTTACAATGTGTTGTTTAGGAAAAACAAGATAATTTTGCACGATGCGGGATTTCCTTAAAACGTGGTTTTTTGACAAATTTTGACGAAAGAAAATTCTCCTGTGGTTTCTGTTTTGAGGCTACACGTGTTGACGTACGAGCCACACCAAATATTTTCGAGTTACAACGTGTTGTTTAGGAGATACAAGCAAATATTGTACGATGCGTTATTTCTTCCCTAAAGTGTTTCCAATATGTACTTATTTGTCTTTTCTCTGCAATACTGTATTTTCTTATAACGTGGTATTCTTACATATTCTTTCTAGGGAAAACTCTCCTGTGCATTCTCTTTTGAGGCTACACGCTTAGACAAACAAGCAACGCCAAAGCTTTTCGAGTTACAACGTGTTGTTTAGGAAAAACAAGAAAATTTCGCAGGATGCGAGATTTCCATAAAACGTGGTTTTCTGACAAATTTTGACGAAAGAAAGTTCTCCTGTGGGTTCTCTTTTGTGGCAACACGTGTAGAGGTACGAGCCACACCAAATCTTTTCGAATTATAACCTGTTGTTTAGGAGATACAAGCTAATTTTGTATTATGCTTTATTTCTTCTCTTAAAGTGTTTCCAATACGTACGTTGTTGTCTTTACTCTGCAACACTGTATTTCCTTATAATGTGGTATTCTTACATATTCTTTCGAGAGAAAACTCTCCTGTGCATTCTCTTTTGAGGCTACACGCTTAGACATACACGCAACACCAAAGCTTTTCGTGTTGCAATGTGTTGTTTAGGAAAAACAAGATAATTTTTCATGATGCGAGATTTCCTTAAAACGTGGTTTCTGACAAATTTTGATGAAAGAAAATTCTCCTGTGGGTTCTCGTTTGAGGCTACACTTTTAGACGTACACGTCACACCGAATCTTTTCGAGTTACAACGTGTTGTTTAGGAGATACAAGCTAATTTTGTAGGATGCATTATTTCTTTTTGTAAAGTGTTTCCAATATGTACTTATTTGTCTTTACTCTGCAACACTGTATTTCCTCATAACGTGGTATTCTTACATATTCTTTCGAGAGAAAACTCTCCTGTGCCTTCTCTTTTGAGGCTCCACGCTTACACATACACGCAACACCAAAGCTTTTCGAGTTACATCATGTTGTTTAGGAAAAAGAAGATGATTTTGCATGATGCGGGATTTCCTTAAAACGTGGTTTTCTGAAAAATTTTAGAGAAAGAAAATTCTCCTGTGGGTTTTCTTTTTTAGGCTACACGTTGAGACGTACATGCCATACCAAATCTTTTCGAGTTACAACGTGTTGTTTAGGAGATACAAGCTAATTTTTTAAGATGCCTTAATTCTTCTCGTAAAGTGTTTCCAATAAGTATGTATTTGTCTTTATTCTGCAACATTGTATTTCCTTATAACGTGGTATTCTTACATATTCTTTCGAGAGAAAACTTCCTGTGCATTCTCTTTTGAGGTTACACGCTTAGACATACAGGCAACACCAAAGCTTTTCGAGTTACAACGTGTTGTTTAGGAGATACAAGTTAATATTTCACGATGCGTTATTTCTTCTCGTAAAGTGTTTCCAATATGTACTTATTTGTCTTTACTCTGCAAAATTGTATTTCCTTAATGTGGTATTCTTACATAATCTTTCAAGAGAAAACTCTCCTGTGCCTTCTCTTCTGAGGCTACACACTTAGACATACACGCAACACCAAAGCTTTTCGAGTTACAACATGTTGTTTAGGAAAAGAAGATGATTTCGCATGATGCGGGATTTCCTTATAACGTGGTTTTCTGAAAAATTTTGAAGAAATAAAATTCTCCTGTGGGTTCTCTTTTGAGGCTACACGTTTAGACGTACACGCCACACCAAATCTTTTCGAGTTACAACGTGTTGTTATATACTTATTTGTCTTTACTCTGCAACACTGTATTTCCTCATAAAGTGGTATTCTTACATATTCTTTCGAGAGAAAACTCTCCTGTGCCTTCTCTTTTGAGTCTCCACGCTTACACATACACGCAATAACAATGCTTTTGGAGTTACAACATTTTGCTTAGAAAAAAGAAGATGATTTCGCATGATGCGGCATATCCATAAAATGTGGTTTTCTGAAAAAAATTGACGAAAGAAAATTCTCCTGTGGGTTCTCTTTTGAGGCTATACGTTAAGATGTACACGCCGCACCAAATATTTTCGAGTTACAACGTTTTGTTTAGGAGATACAAGCTAATTTTGTACGATGCATTACTTCTTCTCATAAAGTGTTTCCAATATGTAGGTATTTGTCTTTACTCTGCAACACTGTATTTCCTTATAACGTGGTACTCTTACATATTCTTTCGAGAGAAAACTATCCTGTGCGTTCCCTTTTGAGGCTACACACTGAGACATACAGACAACACCAAAGCTTTTCGAGTTACAACGTGTTGTTTACGAAAAACAAGATAATTTCGCACGATGCAGGATTTCCTTAAAACGTGGTTTTCTGACAAATTTTGAAGAAAGAAAATTCTCCTGTCGGTTCTCCTTTGAGGCTACACGTTTAGACGTACATGCCACACCAAATCCTTTCGAGTTACCACGTGTTGTTTAGGAGATACACGCTAATTTTGTACGATGCGTTATTTCTTCTCGTAAAGTGTTTCCAATATGTACGTATTTGTGTTTACTCTGCAACACTGTATTTCCTTATAACGTTGTATTCTTACATGTTCTTTCGAGAGAAAACTCTCTTGTGCATTGTCTTTAGAGGAAACATGCTCAGACATACACGCAACAACAAAGCTTTTCGAGTTACAATGTGTTGTTTAGGAAAAACAAGATAATTTTGCACGATGCGGCATTTCCTTAAAACGTGTTTTTTTGACAAATTTTGACGAAAGAAAATTCTCCTGTGGTTTCTGTTTTGAGGCTACACGTGTAGACGTACGAGCCACACCAAATATTTTCGAGTTACAACGTGTTGTTTAGGAGACACAAGCAAATATTGTACAATGCGTTATTTCTTCCCTAAAGTGTTTCCAATATGTACTTATTTGTCTTTACTCTGCAATACTGTATTTTCTTATAACGTGGTATTCTTACATATTCTTTCTAGGGAAAACTCTCCTGTGCATTCTCTTTTGAGGCTACATGCTTAGACAAACAAGCAACGCCAAAGCTTTTCGAGTTACAACGTGTTGTTTAGGAAAAACAAGATAATTTCGCACGATGTGAGATTTCCATAAAATGTGGTTTTCTGACAAATTTTGACGAAAGAAAGTTCTCCTGTGGGTTCTCTTTTGAGCCTACGCGTGTAGAGGTACGAGCCACACCAAATCTTTTCGAGTTATAACCTGTTGTTTAGGAGATACAAGCCAATTTTGTATTATGCTTTATTTCTTCTCTTAAAGTGTTTCCAATATGTACGTATTTGTCTTTACTCTGCAACACTGTATTTCCTTATAACGTGGTATTTTTACATATTCTTTCGAGAGCAAACTCTCCTGTGCATTCTCTTTTGAGGCTACACGCTTAGACATACACGCAACACCAAAGCTTTTCGAGTTAGGACTTGTTGTTTAGGAAAAACAAGATAATTTCGCACGATGCGAAATTTCCTTAAAACGTGGTTTCTGACAAATTTTGATGAAAGAATATTCTCCTGTCGGTTCTCGTTTGAGGCTACACTTTTAGACGTACATGTCACATCAAATCTTTTCGAGTTACAACGTGTTGTTTAGGAGATACAAGCTATTTTTTTACGATGCGTTATTTCTTCTCATAAAGTGTTTCCAATAAGTACTTATTTGTCTTTACTCTGCAACACTGTATTTCCTTATAACGTGGTATTCTTACATATTCTTTCGAGAGAAAACTATCCTGTATGTACCCTTTTGAAGCTACACACTTAGACATACAGGCAACACCAACGCTTTTCCAGTTACATCTTGTTTTTGAAAAACAAGATTATTTAGCACGATGAGTGATTTTCTTAAAATGTGGTTTTCTGACAAATTTTGACAAAAGAAAATTCTCCTGTGGTTTCTCTTTTGATGCTACACGTTTAGACGTACACGCCACACCAAATCCTTTCTAGTTAGCACGTGTTGTTTAGGAGATACAAGCTAATTTTGTATGATGCGTTATTTCTTCTCATAAAGTGTTTCCAATACGTACTTATTTGTCTTTACTCTGCATCACTGTATTTCCTTATAACATGGTATTCTTACATATTCTTTCGAGGGAAAACTCTCCTGTGCGTTCTATTTTGAGGCTACATGCTTAGACATACACGCAACTCCAAAGCTTTTCAAGTTACAACGTGTTGTTTAGGAAAAACAAGATAATTTCGCACAATGCGAGATTTCCATAAAACGTGGTTTTCTGACAAATTTTGACGAAAGAAAGTTCTCCTGTTGGTTCTCTTTTGAGGCTACACATGTAGAGGTACGAGCCACACCAAATCTTTTCGAGTTACAACGTGTTGTTCAGGAGATACAAGCTAATTTTTTACGTTGCTTTATTTCTTCTCTTAAAGTTTTTCCAATACGTACCTATTTGTCTTTCCTCTGCAACACTGTATTTCCTTATAACGTGGTATTCTTACATATTCTTTTGAGAGAAAACTCTCCTGTGCGTTCACTTTTGAGGCTACACGCTTAGACATACACACAACACCATAGCTTTTCGAGTAACAACGTGTTGTTTAGGAAAAACAAGATAATTTCCCACGATGCGAGATTTCCTTAAAACATGGTTTCTGACAAATTTTGATGAAAAAAAATTCTCCTGTGTGTTCTCTTTTGAGGCTACACATTTAGACGTACACGTCACACCAAATCTTTTCGAGTTACAACTTGTTGTTTAGGAGATACAAGCTAATTTTGTATGATGCGTTATTTATTCTAGTAAAGTGTTTCCAATATGTACTTATTTGTCTTTACTCTGCAAAATTGTATTTCCTTATAACGTGGTATTCTTTCATATTCCTTTGAGAGAAAACTCTCCTGCGCCTTCTCTTTTGAGGCTCCACGCTTACACATACAAGCAACACCAAAGTTTTTTGAGTTACAACATGTTGGTTAGGAAAAACAAGATGATTTCGCACGATGCAGGATTTCCTTAAAACGTGGTTTTCTGAAAAATTTTGACGAAAGAAAATTCTTCTGTGGGTTCTCTTTTGAGGCTACACGTTTAGACGTACACGCCACACCAAATCTTTTCGAGTTACAACGTGTTGTTTAGGAGATACAAGCTAATTTTGCAAGATGTGTTAATTCTTCTCTTAAAGTGTTTCCAATATGTAAGTATTTGTCTTTACTCTGCAACACTGTATTTCCTTATAACGTGGTATTCTTACATATTCTTTCTAGAGAAAACTATCCTGTGCGTTCCCTTTTGAGGCTACACACTTAGACATACAGGCAACACCAAAGGTTTTCGAGTTACAACGTGTTGTTTATGAAAACCAAGATAATTTCGCACTATACAGGATTTCCTTAAAACGTGATTTTCTGACAAATTTTGACGAAAGAAAATTCTCCTGTGGGTTCTCTGTTGAGGCTACATGTTTCGACGTACACTCCAAACCAAATCTTGTCGAGTTACAACGTGTTGTTTAGGAGATACAAGCTAATATTGTATGATGCGTTATTTCTTCTCCTAAAGTGTTTCCAATACGTACGTATTTGTCTTTACACTGCAACACTGTATTTCCTTATAACGTTGTATTCTTACATGTTCTTTCGAGACAAAACTCTCCTGTGCGTTCTCTTTTGAGGCCACACGTTTAGAAATACACGCAACACCAAAGCTTTTCGAATTACAACGTGTTGTTTAGGAAAAACAAGATAACTTTGCACGATACGGGATTTCCTTAAAACGTGGTTTTCTGACAAATTTTGACGAAAGAAAGTTCTCCTGTTTGTGTTCGTTTGAGTCTACACATGTAGACGTACGAGCCACACCAATTCTTTTCGAATTACAACGTGTTGTTTAGGAGATACAAGCAAATTTTGTTCGATGCATTATTTCTTCTCATAAAGTGTTTCCAATAAGTACATATTTGTCTTTACTCTGCAACACTTTATTTCCTTATAACGTGGTATTCTTACATATTCTTTCGAGGGAAAACTCTCCTGTGCGTTCTCCTTTGGGGCTACACGCTTAGACATACATGCAACGCCAAAGCTTTTCGAGTTACAACGTGTTGTTTAGGAAAATCAAGATAATTTCGCACGATGCGATATTTCCATAAAACGTGGTTTTCTGATATATTTTGACGAAAGAAAGTTCTGCCCTGTGTTCTATTTGAGGCTACACGTGTAGCGGTATGAGCCACACCAAATCTTTTTGAGTTACAACGTGTTGTTTAGGAGATACAAGGTAATTTTGTACGATGCGTTATTTCTTCTCGTAAAGTGTTTCCAATATGTACTTACTGTCTTTACTCTGCAAAATTGTATTTCCTTATAACGTGGTATTCTTACATATTCTTTCAAGAGAAAACTCTCCTGTGCCTTCTCTTTTGAGGCTCCACGCTTACACATACACGCAATACCAAAGCTTTTGGAGTTACAACATGTTGTTTAGAAAAAAGAAGATGATTTCGCATGATGCGGGATATCCTTAAAATGTGGTTTTCTGAAAAAAATTTGACGAAAGAAAATTCTCCTGTGGGTTCTCTTTTGAGGCTACACGTTAAGACGTACACGCCGCACCAAATATTTTCGAGTTACAACGTTTTGTTTAGGAGATACAAGCTAATTTTGTACGATGCATTACTTCTTCTCATAAAGTGTTTCCAATATGTATGTATTTGTCTTTACTCTGCAACACTGTATTTCCTTATAACGTGGTACTCTTACATATTCTTTCGAGAGAAAACTATCCTGTGCGTTCCCTTTTGAGGCTACACACTGAGACATACAGGCAACATTAAAGCTTTTCGAGTTACAACGTGTTGTTTACGAAAAACAAGATAATTTCGCACGATGCAGGATTTCCTTAAAACGTGGTTTTCTGACAAATTTTGAAGAAAGAAAATTCTCCTGTCGGTTCTCCTTTGAGGCTATACGTTTAGACGTACATGCCACACCAAATCCTTTCGAGTTACCACGTGTTGTTTAGGAGATACACGCTAATTTTGTACGATGCATTATTTCTTCTCGTAAAGTGTTTCCAATATGTACTTTTTGTCTTTACTCTGCAACACTGTATTTCCTTATAACGTTGTATTCTTACAGGTTCTTTCGAGAGAAAACTCTCTTGTGCATTGTCTTTAGAGGAAACATGCTCAGACATACACGCAACAACAAAGCTTTTCGAGTTACAACGTGTTGTTTAGGAAAAACAAGATAATTTTGCACGATGCGGGATTTCCTTAAAACGTGGTTTTCTGAAAAATTTTGACGAAAGAAAATTCTCCTGTGGTTTCTGTTTTGAGGCTACACGTGTAGACGTACATGCCATACCAAATCTTTTCGAGTTACAACGTGTTGTTTAGGAGATACAAGCTAATTTTTTAAGATGCCTTAATTTTTCTCGTAAAGTGTTTCCAATAAGTATGTATTTGTCTTTACTCTGCAACATTGTATTTCCTTATAACGTGGTATTCTTACATATTCTTTCGAGAGAAAACTTCCTGTGCGTTCTCTTTTGAGGTTACACGCTTAGACATACAGGCAACACCAAACCTTTTCGAGTTACAACGTGTTGTTTAGGAAAAACAAGATAATTTCGCACGATACGAGATTTCCTTAAAACGTGGTTTCTGACAAATTTTGATGAAAGAAAATTCTCCTGTGGGTTCTCTGTTGAGGTTACATGTTTAGACGTACACGTCACACCAAATCTTTTCGAGTTACAATGTGTTGTTTAGGAGATACAAGCTAATATTTTATGATGCGTTATTTCTTCTCGTAAAGTGTTTCCAATATGTACTTATTTGTCTTTACTCTGAAAAATTGTATTTCCTTAACGTGGTATTCTTACATAATCTTTCAAGAGAAAACTCTCCTGTGCCTTCTCTTCTGAGGCTACACACTTAGACATACACGCAACACCAAAGCTTTTCGAGTTACAACATGTTGTTTAGGAAAACAAGATGATTTCGCATGATGCGGGATTTCCTTATAACGTGGTTTTCTGAAAAATTTTGAAGAAATAAAATTCTCCTGTGGGTTCTCTTTTGAGGCTACACGTTTAGACCTACACGCCACACCAAATCTTTTCGAGTTACAACGTGTTGTTTCGGAGATACAAGCTAATATTTAGGATGCGTTACTTCTTCTTGTAAAGTGTGTCCAATACGTAGATATTTGTCTTTACTCTGCAACACTGTATTTCCTTATAACGTGGTATTCTTACATATTCTTTTGAGAGAAAACTATCCCGTGCTTTCCCCTTTTAGGCTACACACTTAGACATACAGGCAACACCAAAGCTTTTCGAATTACAACGTGTTGTTTATGAAAAACAAGATAATTTCTCACAATGCGGGATTTCCTTAAAACGTGGTTTTCTGAAACATTTTGACGAAAGAAAATTCTTCAGTGTGTTTTCTTTTGAGGCTACACATTTAGACGTACACGCCACACCAAATCCTTTCGAGTTACCACGTGTTGTTTAGGAGATACAAGCTAATTTTGTACGATGCATTATTTCTTCTCATAAAGTGTTTCCAATACGTACGTATTTGTCTTTACTCTGCAACACTGTATTTCCTTATAAAGTTGTATTCTTACATATTCTTTCGAGAGAAAACTCTCCTGTGCGTTCTCTTTAGAGGCTACACGCTTAGACATACACGCAACGCCAAAGCATTTCGAGTTACAATGTGTTGTTTAGGAAAAACAAGATAATTTCGCACGATGCAAGATTTCCATAAAACGTGGTTTTCTGAAAAATTTTGAGGGAAGAAAGTTATCCTGTGGGTTCTCTTTTGAGGCTACACGTGTAGAGGTACAAGCCACACCAAATCTTTTCGAGTTACAACGTGTTGTTTAGGAGATACAAGCTAATTTTTTACGATGCGTTACTTCTTCTCTTAAAGTGTTTCCAATAGTATTTGTCTTTACTCTGCAACCCTGTATTTCCTTATAACGTGGTATTCTTACATATTCTTTCGAGAGAAAAGTCTCCTGTGCCTTCTCTTTTGAGGCTACACGCTTAGACATACACGCAACACCAAAGCTTTTCGAGTTACAACGTGTTGTTTAGGAAAAACAAGATAATTTCGCACGATGCAAGATTTCCTTAAAACGTGGTTTCTGACAAATTTTGATGAAAGAAAATTCTCCTGTGGGTTTTCGTTTGAGGCTACACTTTTAGACGTATACGTCACACCAAATCTTTTCGAGTTTCAACGTGTTGTTTAGGAGATACAAGGTAATTTTGAACGATGCGTTATTTCTTCTCGTAAAGTGTTTCCAATATGTACTTATTTGTCTTTACTCTGCAAAATTGTGTTTCCTTATAACATGGTATTCCTACATATTCTTTTGAGAGAAAACTCTCTTGTGCCTTCTCTTTTCAGGCTACACACTTACACATACACGCAACACCAATGCTTTTCGAGTTACAACATGTTGTTTAGGAAAAGGAAGATGATTTCACACGATGCGGGATTTCCTTAAAACGTGGTGTTCTGAAAAATTTTGAAAAAAGAAAATTCTCCTGTGTGTTCTCTTTTGGGGCTACACATTTAGACGTACATGCCACACCAAATCCTTTCGAGTTACCTTGTGAAGTTTAGGAGATACAAGCTAATTTTGTACGATGCGTTATTTCTTCTGGTAAAGTGTTTCCAATATGTACTTATTTGTCTTTACTCTGCAAAATTGTATTTCCTTATAACGTGGTATTCTTACATATTCTTTCGAGAGAAAACTCTCCTGTGCCTTCTCTTTTGAAGCTCCACGCTTACACATACACGCAACACCAAAGCTTTTTGAGTTACAACATGTTGTATAGAAAAAGAAGATGATTTCCCACGATGCGGGATTTCCTTAAAACCTGGTTTTCTGAAAAAATTTGAAGAAAGAAAATTCTCCTATAGGTTCTCTTTTGAGGCTACACGTTTAGACGTGCATGCAACACCAAATCTTTTCGAGTTACAACGTCTTGTTTAGGAGATAAAACCTAATTTTTTACGATGCGTTAATTCTTCTCGTAATGTGTTTCCAATACATACGTATTTGTCTTTACTCTGCAACATTGTATTTCCTTATAACGTGGTATTCTTACATATTCTTTCGAGAGAAAACTATCCTGTGCGTTCTCTTTTGAGGTTACACACTTAGACATTCACGCAACACCAAACCTTTTCGAGTAAGAACATGTTATTTAGGAAAAACAATATAATTTCGCACGATGCGAGATTTCCTTAAAACGTGGTTTCTGACAAATTTTGATGAAAGAAAATTCACCTGTGGGTTCTCTTTTGAGGCTATACATTTAGACGTACACGTCACACCAAATCCTTTTGAGTTACAACGTGTTGTTTAGGAGATACAAGCTAATTTTGTATGATGCGTTATTTCTTCTTGTAAAGAGTTTCCAATATGTACTTATTTGTCTTTATTCTGAAAAATTGTATTTCCTTATAACGTGGTATTCTTACATATTCTTTCGAGAGAAAACTCTCCTGTGCCTTCTCTTTTGAGGCTCCACGCTTAGACATACACGCAACACTAAAGGTATTCGAGTTACAACATGTTTTTTAGGAAAAAGAAGGTGATTTCGCACGATGCGGGATTTCCTTAAAACGTGGCTTTCTGAAAAATTTTAACGAAAGAAAATTCTCCTGTGTGTTCTCTTTTGAGGCTACACGTTTAGACGTACAAGCCACACCAAATCTTTTCCAGTTACAACGTGTTGTTTAGGAGATACAAGCTAATTTTGTACGATGCGTTATTTCTTCTCATAATGTGTTTCCAATATGTACGTATTTGTCTTTACTCTGCAACACTGTATTTCCTTATAACGTGGTATTCTTACATATTCTTTCGAGAAAAAACTCTCCTTTACATTCTGTTTTGAGGCTACATGCTTAGACATACACGCAACACCAAAGCTTTTCGAGTTACAACGTGTTGTTTAGGAAAAACAAGATAATTTCTCATGATGCGAGATTTCCTTAAAACGTGGTTGCTGACAAATTTTGATGAAAGAAAATTCTCTTGTGGGTTCCCTTTTGATGCTACACGCTTAGACCTACACGTCACACCAAATCCTTTCGAGTTACAACGTGCTGTTTAGGAGACACAAGCTAATTTTGTACGATGCGTTATTTCTTCTTGTAAAGTGTTTCCAATATGTACTTATTTGTCTTTACTCTGCAAAATTGTATTTCCTTATAACGTGGTATTCTTACATAATCTTTCGAGAGAAAACTCTCCTGTGCCTTCTCTTTTGAGGCTCCACGCTTACACATACACGCAACACCAAAGCTTTTCGAGTTACAACATGTTGTTTAGGAAAAAGAAGATGATTTCGCACGATGCGGGATTTCCTTAAAACGTGGCTTTCTGAAAAATTTTGACGAAAGAAAATTCTCCTGTGGGTTCTCTTTTGAGGCTACACGTTTAGACGTACACGCCACACCAAATCCTTTCGAGTTACCACGTGTGGTTTAGGAGATACAAGCTAATATTTTAAGATACGTTATTTCTTCTCATTAAGTGTTTCCAACATGTACGTATTTGTCTTTACTCTGCAACACTGTATTTCCTTATAACTTTGTATTCTTACATATTCTTTCGAGAGAAAACTCTCCTGTGCGTTCTCTTTAGAGGCTACACGCTTAGACATACAAGCAACGCCAAAGCTTTTCGAGTTACAATGTGTTGTTTAGGAAAAACAAGATAATTACGCACGATGCGAGATTTCCATAAAACGTGGTTTTCTGAAAAATTTTGAGGGAAGAAAGTTCTCCTGTGGGTTCTCTGTTGCGGCTACACATGTAGAGGTACGAGACACACCAAATCTATTCGAGTTACAACGTGTTGTTTAGGAGATACAAGCTAATTTTGCACGATGCGATATTTCTTCTCTTAAAGTGTTTCCAATAGTATTTGTCTTTACTCTGCAACAATGTATTTCCTTATAACATGGTATTCTTACATATTCTTTCGAGAGAAAACTTGCCTGTGCGTTCTCTTTTGAGGCTACACTCTTAGACAAATACGCAACGCCAAAGCTTTTTGAGTTACAACGTGTTGTTTAGGAAAACAAGATAATTTCGCACGATGCAGGATTTCCATAAAACGTGGTTTTCTGAAAAATTTTGACGAAAGAAATGTCTCCTGTCTGTTCTCTTTTGAGGCTACACGTGTAGAAGTACGAGCCACACCAAATCTTTTCGAGTTACCACGTGTTGTTTAGGAGATACAAGCTAATTTTGTACGATGTGTTATTTCTTCTCTTAAAGTGTTTCCAATACTTACGTAGTTGTCTTTACTCTGCAACACTGTATTCCCTTATAAAGTGGTATTCTTACATATTCTTTGGAGAGAAAACTCTCCTGTGCGTTCTCTTTTGAGGCTACACGCTTAGACATACACGAAACGCCAAAGCATTTCGAGTTACAATGTGTTGTTTAGGAAAAACAAGATAATTCCGCACTATGCGAGATTTCCATAAAACGTGGTTTTCTGAAAAATTTTGACCAAAGAAAGTTCTCCTGTGGGTTATCTTTTGAGGCTACACGTGTAGAGGTAGGAGCCACACCAAATCTACTCGAGTTACAACGTGTTGTTTAGGAGATACAAGCTAATTTTTTATGATGCTTTATTTCTTCTCTTAAAGTGTTTCCAGTAGTATTTGTCTTTACTCTGCAACAATGTATTTCCTTATAACATGGTATTCTTACATATTCTTTCGAGAGAAAACTCGCCTGTGCGTTCTCTTTTGAGGCTACACACTTAGACAAATATGCAACGCCAAAGCTTTTCGAGTTACAACGTGTTGTTTAGGAAAACAAGATAATTTCGCACGATGCGAGATTTCCATAAAACGTGGTTTTCTGAAAAATTTTGATGAAAGAAAATTCTCCTGTGGGTTCTCGTTTGAGGCTACACTTTTAGACGTACACGTCACACCAAATATTTTCGAGTTACAACGTGTTGTTTAGGAGATACAAGCTAATATTGTAAGATGCGTTATTTCTTCTCATAAAGTGTTTCCAATATGTCCTTATTTGTCTTTACTCTGCAAAATTGTATTTCCTTATAACGTGGTATTCTTACATATTCTTTCGAGAGAAAACTCTCCAGTGCCTTCTCTTTTGAGGCTCCACGCTTACACATACACGCAACACCAAAGCTTTTTGAGTTACAACATGTTATTTAGGAAAAAGAAGATGATTTCGCACAATGCGGGATTTCCTTAAAAAGTGGTTTTCTGAAAAATATTGAAGAAAGAAAATTCTCCTGTGGGTTCTCTTTTGAGGCTACACGTTTAGACGTACACGCCACACCAAATCCTTTCAAGTTACCACGTGTTGTTTAGGAGATACAAGCTAATTTTGTACGATGCATTATTTCTTCTCGTAAAGTGTTTTCAATACGTACTTATTTGTCTTTAATCTGCAACACTGTATTTCCTTATAACGTGGTTTTCTTACGTATTATTTCTAGGGAAAACTCTCATGTGCGTTCTCTTTGAGGCGACATGCTTAGACAAACACGCAATGCCAAAGCTTTTCGAGTTACAATGTGTTGTTTAGGAAAAACGAGATAATTTAGCACGATGCGAGATTTCCATAGAAGGTGGTTTTCTGAAAAATTTTGACGAATGAAAGTTCTCCTGTGGGTTCTCTTTTGAGGCTACACGTGTAGAGGTACGAGCCACACCAAATCTTTTCGAATTACAATGTGTTGCTTGGGACATACAAGCTAATTTTTTACGATGTGTTAATTATTCTCATAAAGTGTTTCCAATAAGTACCTATTTGTCTTTGCAACATTATATTTCCTTATAACGTGGTATTCTTACATATTCCTCTGAGAGAAAACGATCCTGTGCGTTCCATTTTGAGGCTACACACTTAGACATACAGGCAACACCAAAGCTTTTCGAGTTACAGCGTGTTGTTTATGGAAAACAAGATAATTTCGCACGATGCAGGATTTCCTTAAAACGTGGTTTTCTGACAAATGTTGAAGAAGGAAAATTCTCCTGTGGCTTCTCTTTTGAGGCTACACGTTTAGACGTGCATGCCACACCAAATCATTTCGAGTTACCACGTGTTGTTTAGGAGATACAAAGTAATTTTGTATGATGTGTTATTTCTTTTCGTAAAGTGTTTCCAATACGTACATATTTGTCTTTACTCTGCAACACTGTATTTCCTTATAACGTTGTATTCTTATATGTTCTTTCGAGAGAAAACTCTCCTGTGCATTCTCTTTAGAGGCTATATGCTCAGACATACACGCAACACTAAAGCTTTTCGAATTACAACGTGTTGTTTAGGAAAAACAAAATAATTTTGTACGATGCGGGATTTCCTTAAAACGTGGTTTTCTGACAAATTTTGACGAAAGAAAGTTCTCCTGTGGGTTCTCTTTTGAGGCTACACGTGTAGACGTACGAGCCACACCAACTATTTTTGAGTTACAACGTGTTGTTTAGGAGATACAAGCAAATATTGTACAATGTGTTATTTCTTCTCGTAAAGTGTTTCCAAAACGTACATATTTGTCATTACTCTGCAACACTGTATTTCCTTAAAACATGGTATTCTTACATATTCTTTCGAGGGAAAACTCTCCTGTGCATTCTCTTTTGAGGCTACACAATTAGACAAACACGCAACACCAAAGCTTTTCGAGTTAAAACATGTTGTTTAGGAAAAAGAAGATGATTTCGCACGATGCGGGATTTCCTTAAAACCTGGTTTTCTGAAATTTTTTTACGAAAGAAAATTCTCCTGTGGGTTCTCTTTTGAGGCTACATATTTAAACGTACATGCCACCAAATCTTTTCGAGTTACAACATGTTGTTTAGGAGAGACAAGCTAATATTTTATAATGCGTTAATTCTTCTCGTAACGTGTTTCCAATATGTACGTATTTGTCTTTACTCTGCAACATTGTATTTCCTTATAACGTGATATTCTTACATATTCTTTCGAGAGAAAACTATCCTGTGCGTTCCCTTTTGAGGCTAAACACTTAGACATAGAGGCAACACCATAGCTTTTCGAGTTACAACGAGTTGTTTATAAAAAACAAGATAATTTCGCACGATGCCTGATTTCCTTAAAACATGATTTTCTGACAAATTTTGATGAAAGAAAATTACTCTGTGGGTTCTCTTTTGAGGCTTCACGTTTAGACGTGCATGCCACACCTAATCCTTTCGAGTTAACACGTGTTGTTTAGGAGATACATGCTAATTTTGTACGATGCGTTATTTCTTCTCGTAAAGTGTTTCCAATACGTACGTATTTGTCTTTACTCTGCAACACTGTATTTCCTTATAACGTGGTATTCTTGCATATTCTTTCGAGAGAAAACTATCCTGTGTGTTCCCTTTTGAGGCTACACACTGAGACATACAGGCAACACCAAAGCTTTTCGAGTTACAACGTGTTGTTTATGAAAAACAAGATAATTTCGCTCGATGCGGGATTTCCTTAAAACTTGGTGTTCAGACAAATTTTGACGAAAGAAAATTCTCCTGTGTCTTGTCTTTTGAGGCTACACATTTAGGCGTACGAGCCACACCAAATATTTCGAGTTACAACTTGTTGTTTAGGAGATAATAGCAAATTTTGTACGATGCGTTATTTCTTCTTGTAAAGTGTTTCCAATAAGTACTTGTCAGTCTTTACTCTGCAACACTGTATTTCCTTATAACGTGGTATTCTTACATATTCTTTCGAGGGAAAACTCTCCTGTGCGTTCTCTTTTGAGGCTACATTCTTAGACATACACGCAACGCCAAATCTTTTCGAGTTACAAAGTGTTGTTTAGGAAAAACAAGATAATTTCGCACGATGCGAGATTTCCATAAAACGTGGTTTTCTGAAAAATTTTGACCACAGAAAGTTCTCCTGTGGGTTCTCTTTTGTGGCTACATGTTTAGACGTACACGTCACACCAAATCTTTTCGAGTTACAACGTGTTGTTTAGGAGATACAAGCTAAACTTGTACGATGAGTTATTTCTTCTCATACAGTGTTTCCAATAAGTACTTATTTGTCGTTACTCTGCAAAATTGTATTTCCTTATAACGTGGTATTCTTACATATTCTTTCGAGAGAAAACTCTCCTGTGCCTTCTCTTTTGAGGCTCCACGCTTACACATACAAGCAACAGCAAAGCTTTTCGAGTTACAACATGTTGTTTAGGAAAAAGAAGATGATTTCGCATAATGCGGGATTTCCTTAAAACGAGGTTTTCTGAAAAATTTTGACGAAAGAAAATTCTCCTGTGGGTTCTCTTTTGAGGCTACACATTTAGACATACAGGACACACCAAATCATGTCGAGTTACAACGTGTTGTTTAGGAGATACAAGCTAATTTTTTACGATGTGTTAATTATTCTCGTAAAATGTTTCTAATACATACGCATTTGTCTTTACTCTGCAACATTGTATTTCCTTATAACGTGGTATTCTTACATATTCTTTCGATAGAAAACTCTCCTGTGCGTTCTCTTTTGAGGCTACACGCTTAGACATACACGCAACACCAAAGCTTTTCGAGTTACAACGTGGTGTTTATGAAAAACTAGATAATTTCGCACGATGCGGGATTTCCATAAACGTGGTGTTCTGACACATTTTGACGAAAGAAAATTCTCCTGTGGGTTCTCTTTTGAGGCTACACATTTAGAGGTACATGCCACACCAAATCCTTTCGAGTTACCACGTGTTGTTTAGGAGATACAAGCTAATTTTGTACGATGCGTTATTTCTTCTCGTAAAGTGTTTCCAAAGGTACGTATTTGTCTTTACACTGCAACACTGTATTTCCTTATAATGTTGAATTCTTACATGTTCTTTCGAGAGAAAGCTCTCCTATGCATTCTCTTTAGAGGCTACATGCTCACTC
Organism: Apodemus sylvaticus; assembly: GCF_947179515.1. NCBI lineage: Eukaryota > Metazoa > Chordata > Mammalia > Rodentia > Muridae > Apodemus > Apodemus sylvaticus. Next base: position 272,964 of record NW_026263195.1, read on the forward strand.
ATACACGCAACACCAAAGCATTTCGAGTTACAACGTGTTGTTCAGGAAAAACAAGATAATTTTGCACTATGCCGGATTTCCTTAAAACGTGGTTTTCTGACAAATTTTGACGAAAGAAAGTTCTCCTGTGGGTTGTCTTTTGAGGCTACAGGTTTAGACGTACATGCCACACCAAATCTTTTCGAGTTACAACTTGTTGTTTAGGAGATACAAGCAAATTTTGTACGATGCGTTATTTCTTCTTGTAAAGTGTTTCCGATACGTACTTAATTGTCTTTACTCTGCAACATTTTTTTCGTTATAACGTGGTATTCTTACATATTCTTTCGATAGAAAACTATCCTGTGCGTTCCCCTTTGAGGCTACACACTTAGACATACAGACAACACCAAAGCTTTTCGAGTTACAACGTGTTGTTTATGAAAAACAAGATAATTTCCCACGATGCGGGATTTCCTTAAAACGTGGTGTTCTGAGAAATTTTGACGAAAGAAAATTCTCCTTTGGGTTCTCTTTTGAGGCTACACGTTTAGAGGTACACGCCACACCAAATCCTTTCGAGTTACCACGTGTTGTTTAGGAGATACAGCTAATTTTGTACGATGCGTTATTTCTTCTCGTAAAGTGTTTCCAATACGTACGTATTTGTCTTTACTCTGCAACACTGTATTTCCTTATAATGTTGTATTCTTACATGTTCTTTCGAGAGAAAACTCTCCTGTGCATTGTCTTTAGAGGCTACATGCTCACACATACACGCAATACCAAAGCTTTTCGAGTTACAACGTGTTGTTCAGGAAAAACAAGATAATTTTTCACGATGCAGCTTACAAAATTAGCTTGTATCTCCTAAACAACACGTTGTAACTCGAAATGAATTGGTGTGGCGTGTACGTCTAAACGTGTAGCCACAAAGGAGAACCCATAGGAGAATTTTCTTTCGTCAAAATTTTTCAGAAAATCACGTTTTAAGGAAATCCCGCATCGTGCAAAATTATCTTTTTTTTCCTAAACAACACGTTGTAACTCGAAAAGCTTTCGTGTTGCGTGTATGTCTAAGTCTGTAGCCTCCAAAGAGAAGGCACAGGAGAGTTTTCTCTCGAAATAATATGTAAGAATACCCTGTTATAAGGATATAAAGTGTTGCAGAGTAAAGACAAATATGTACGTATTGGAAACACTTTAGGAGAAGAAATAATGCATCGTACAAAATTAGCTTGAATCTCCTAAACAACACGCTGTAACTTGAAGACATTTGGTGTGGCATGTACATCTTAACGTGTAGCCTCAAAAGAGAACCCACAGGAGAATTTTGTTTCGTCAAAATTTGTCAGAAAACCACGTTTTAAGGAAATCCTGCATAGTGCGAAATATTCTTGTTTTTCCTAAACAACACATCGTAACTCGAAAAGCTTTGGTGTTGCGTGTATGTCTAAGCGTGTAGCCTCAAAAGAGAACGCAGAGGAGAGTTTTCTCTCGAATGAATAAGTAAGAATACCATGTTATAAGGAATTACAGTGTTGTAGAATAAAGACAAATATGTACATATTGGAAACACTTAAACTTTACGAGAAGAAATAACGCATCGTACAAAATTAGCTTGTATCTCTTAAACAACACTTTGTAACTCGAAAAGCTTTGGTGTTGCGTGCATTTCAAAGCGTGTAGCCTCAAAAGAGAAGGCACAGGAGAGTTTTCTCTGGAAAGAATATATAAGAATACCACGTTATAAGGAAATACAGTGTTGCAGAGTAAAGACAAATACATTCATATTCGAAACACTTTATGAGAAGAAATAACGCATCGCAAAAATTAGCTTGTATCTCCTAAACAACATTTTGTAACTCGAAAAGATTTGGTGTGGCGTGTACGTCTAAACGTCTAGCCTCAAACGGGAACTCACAGGAAAATTTTCTTTTGTCAACATTTTTCAGAAAACCACGTTTTAAGGAAATCCCGCATTGTGCGAAATTATCTTGTTTTTCCTAAACAACACGTTGTAACTCGAAAAGCTTTGGTGTTGCATGTATGTCTAAGTGTGTAGCCTCAAAAGAGAACGCACAGGAGAGTTTTCTCTCGAAAGAATATGTAAGAAAACCACGTTATAAGGAATTACAGTGTTTCAGAGTAAAGACAAACATGTACGTATTGGAAACACTATACGAGAAGAAATAACGCATCATAAAAAATTAGCTTGTATCTCCTAAACAACACGTTGTAACCGAAAAGATTTGGTGTGGCATGTACGTCTAAACGTGTAGCCTCAAAAGAGAACCCACAGGAGAATTTTCTTAGGTCAAAATTTGTCAGAAAACCATGTTTTAAGGAAATCCCGCACATTATAAGGAAATACAGTGTTGCAGAGTAAAGACAAATATGTACCTATTGGAAACACTTTACAAGAAGAAATAACGCATCGTACAAAATTAGCTTGTGTCTCCTAAACAACACTTTGTAATTCGAAAAGATTTGGTTTGGCATGTACGTCTAAACGTGTAGCCTCAAAAGAGAAGCCACAGGAGAATTTTCTTTCGTTAAAATTTGTCAGAAAAGAGAACGCACAGGAGAGTTTTCTCTCGAAAGAATATATAAGAATAACACGTTATAAGAAAATACAGTGCTGCAAAGTAAAGACAAATACGTACCTTTTGGAAACACTTAAACTTTACGAGAAGTAAAGCATAGTACAAAATTAGCTTGTATCTCTTAAACAACACGTTGTAACTCGAAAAGCTTTGGTGTTGCGCGCATTTATGAGCATGTAGCCTCAAAAGAGAAGGCACAGGAAGAAAGAATGCATCGCAAAAAATTAGCTCGTATCTCCTAAACAACATGTTGTTACTCGAAAAGATTTGGTGTGGCGTGTACGTCTAAACGTGTAGCCTCAAAAGAGAACACACAGGAGAATTTTCTTTGGTCAAAATTTGTCAGAAAACCTCGTTTTAAGGAAATCCCGCATCGTGCGAAATTATCTTGTTTTTCCTAAACAACACGTTGTAACTCGAAAACTTTGGTGTTGCGTGTATGTCTAATCATGTAGCCTCAAAAGAGAACGCACAGGAGACTTTTCTCTCGAAAGAATATGTAAGAATACCACGTTATAAGGAAATACAGTGATGCAGAGTAAAGACAAATTAGTACGTATTGGAAACACTTTACGAGAAGAAATAATGCATCGTACAAAATTAGCTTGTATCTCCTAAACAACATGTTGTAACTCGAAAAGATTTGGTGTGGCGTGTACGTCTAAACGTGTAGCCTCAAAAGAGAACCCACAGGAGAATTGTTTTTCGTTAAAATTTGTCAGAAAACCATGTTTTAAGGAAATCACTCATCGTGAGAAATTATCATGTTTTTCCTAAACAACACGTTGTAACTCGAAAAGCTTTGATGTTGCGTGTATGTCTAAGCGTGTAGCCTCAAAAGAGAACTCACAGGAGAGTTTTCTCTCGAAAGAACATGTAAGAATACCACATTATAAGGAAATAAAATTTTGCAGAGTAAAGACAAATACGTATGTATTTGAAACACTTTACGAGAAGAAATAACGCATCGTAAAATTTAGTTTGTATCTCCTAAACAACACATTGTAACTCGAAAAGAGTTGGTGTGGCGTGTACATCTAAACGTGTAGCCTCAAAGGAGAACCCACAGGAGAATTTTCTTTCGTCAAAATTTGTCAGAAAACCACTTATTAAGGAAATCTCGCATCGTGCGAAACTATCTTGTTTTTCCTAAACAACACATTGTAACTCGAAAATTTTTGATGTTGCATGTATGTCTAAGCATGTAGCCTCAAGAGAGAACGCACAGGAGAGATTTCTCTCGAACGAGTATGTAAGAATACCACGTTATAAGGAAATACAGTGTGGCAAATTAAAGATAAATATGTAGCTTTTGGAAACACTTAAACTTTACGAGAAGATATAAAGCATCGTAAAAAATTAGCTTGTATCTCCTAAACAACACGTTGTCACTCGAAAAGATTTGGTGTGGCGTGTACGTCTAAATGTGTAGCCTCAAATGAAAACCCACAGGAGAATTTTCTTTCGTCAAAATTTGTCAGAAAACTACGTTTTAAAGAATTCCCGCATCTTGCGAAATTATCTTGTTTTTCCTAAACAACATGTTCTAACTCGAAATGCTTTGGTGTTGCGTGTATGTCTAAGCGTCTAGCCTCAAAAGAGAACGCACAGGAGAGTTTTCTCATGAAAGAATATGTACAAATACCATGTTATAAGGAAATACAATGTTGTAGAGTAAAGACAAATACGTACGTATTGGAAACACTTTAGGAGAAGAAATAACGCATCGTACAAAATTAGCTTGTATCTCCTAAACAACACGTTGTAACTCAAAAAGATTTGGTGTGGCATGTACGTCTAAGCGTGTAGCCTCAAATGAAAACCCACAGGAGAATTTTCTTTCGTCAAAATTTGTCAGAAAAACACGTTTTAAGGAATTCCCGCATCTTGCGAAATTATCTTGTTTTTCATAAACAACACGATCTAACTCGAAATGCATTGGTGTTGCGTGTATGTCTAAGCGTGTAGCCTCAAAAGAGAATGCACAGGAGAGTTTTGTCTCGAAAGAATATGTACGAATACCATGTTATAAGGAAATACAGTGTTGTAGAGGAAAGACAAATACGTACGTTTTGGAAACACTTTAGGATAAGAAATAACGCATCATTCAAAATTAGCTTGTATCTCCTAAACAGCACGTTGTAACTCGAAAATCTTTGGTGTTGCGTGTATGTCTAAGCGTGTAGCCTCAAAAGAGAACGCACAGGAAAGTTTTCTCTCGAAAAAATATGTAAGAATACCACGTCATAAGGAAATACAGTGTTGCAAAGTAAAGAAAAATACGTACCTTTTGGAAACACTTAAACGTTACGAGAAGAAATAATGCATCATTGAAAATTAGCTTGTATCTCTTAAACAATACGTTGTAACTCAAAAAGATTTGGTGTTGCGTGTATGACTAAGCATGTAGCCTCAAAAGAGAGCGCACAGGAGAGTTTTCTCTCGAAAGAATATGTAAGAATACCACGTTATGAGGAAATACAGTGTTGCAGAGTAAAGAAAAATACGTGCATATTGGAAAAACTTTACGAGAAGAAATAACGCATCCTACAAAATTAGCTTGTATCTCCTAAACAACACCTTGTAACTCGAAAGGATTTGGTGTGGCGTGTACGTCAAACGTGTAGCCTCAAAAGAGAACCCACAAGAGAATTTTCTTTGGTCAAAATTTGTCAGAAAACCACGTTTTAAGGAAATCCCGCATCGTGCGAAATTATCTGGTTTTTCCTAAACAACACGTTTTAACTCGAAAAGCTTTGGTGTTGCGTGTATGTCTAAGTGTTTAGCCTCAAAAGAGAACGCACAGGAGAGTTTTCTCTCGAAAGAATATGTAAGAATTCCACGTTATAAGGAAATACAGTGTTGCAGAGTAAAGAAAAATACGTACGTATTGGAAAAACTTTACGAGAAGAAATAACGCATCCTACAAAATTAGCTTGTATCTCCTAAACAACACCTTGTAACTCGAAAGGATTTGGTGTGGCATGTACGTCAAACGTGTAGTCTCAAAAGAGAACCCACAGGAGAATTTTCTTTGGTCAAAATTTGTCAGAAAATCACGTTTTAAGGAAATCCCTCATCGTGCAAAATTATATTGTTTTTCCTAAACAATACTTTGTAACTCGTAAAGCTTTGGTGTTGCTTGTATGTCTAAGAGTGTAGCTTCAAAAGAGAATGCACAGGAGAGTTTTCTCTCGAAAGAATATGTAAGAATACCATGTTATAAGGAAATACAGTGTTGCAGAGTAAAGATCAATAGGTAGTTATTGTAAATACTTTACGAGAAAAAATAACGCATGGTACAAAATTAGCTTGTATCTCTTAAACAACACGTTGTAATTCGAAAATATTTGGTGTGGCGTGTATGTCTAAATGTGTAGCCTCAAAAGAGAACCCACAGGAGAATTTTCTTTCGTCAAAATTTTTCAGAAAACCACGTTTTAAGGTAATCCCTCATCGTGCGAAATTATCTTGTTTTTCCTAAACAGCACAATGTAACTCGAAAAGCTTTGGTGTTGCGTGTATGTCTAAGCATGTAGCATCATAAGAGAGCGCACAGGAGAGTATTCTCTCGAAAGAATATGTAAGAATACCACGTTATAAGGAAATACAGTGTTGCAGAGTAAAGAAAAATACGTACGTATTGGAAAAACTTTATGAGAAGAAATAACGCATCGTACAAAATTAGCTAGTATCTCGTAAACAACACCTTGTAACTCGAAAGGATTTGGTGTGGCGTGTACGTCTAAATGTGTAGCCTCAAAAGAGAACCCAAAGGAGAATTTTCTTTGGTCAAAATTTGACAGAAAACCACGTTTTAAGGAAATCCCGCATCGTGCGAAATTATCTTGTTTTTCCTAAACAACACGTTGTAACTCGAAAAGCTTTGGTGTTGCGTGTATGTCTAAGCGTGTAGCCTCAAAAGAGAACGCACAGGGGAGTTTTCTCTCGAAAGAATATGTAAGAATACCACGTTATAAGGAAATACCGTGTTGAAGAGTAAAGATAAATAGGTAGTTATTGTAAATACTTTACGAGAAGAAATGACACATGGTACAAAATTAGATTTTATCTCCTAAACAACACGTTGGAATTCGAAAATATTTGGTGTGGCATGTACGTCTAAACGTGTAGCCTCAAAAGAGGACCGACAGGAGAATTTTCTTTCGTCAAAATTTTTCAGAAATCACGTTTTAATGAAATCCCTCATTGTGCGAAATTATCTTGTTTTTCCTAAACAACACATTGTAACTCGAAAAGCTTTGGTGTTGCCTGTATGTCTAAGCGTGTAGCCTCAAAAGACAATGCACAGGAGAGTTTTCTCTCGAAAGAATATGTAAGAATACAATGTTATAAGGAAATACAGTGTTGCAGAGTAAAGACAAATATGTACGTATTGGAAACACTTTATGAGAAGAAATAAAGCATCGTAAAAATTAAGCTTTTATCTCCTAAACAACACTTTGTAACTCGAAAGATTTGGTGTGGCGTGTACGTCTAAACGTGTAGCCTCAAAAGAGAACCCACAGCAGAATTTTCTTTCGTCAAAATTTGTCAGAAAACCATGTATTAAGGAAATCCCGTATCGTGCAAAATTATCTTGTTTTTCCTAAACAACACATTGTAACTCGAAAAGCTTTGGTGTTGCGTGTACGTCTATGCGTGTAGCCTCAAAAGAGAATGCACAGGAGAGTTTTCTCTCGAAAGAATATGTAAGAATACCACGTTATAAGTAAATACAGTGTTGCAGAGTAAAGATAAATAAGTAGTTATTGTAAATACTTTACGAGAAGAAATAACGCATATTACAAAAGAGTTTTCTCTCGAAAGAATATGTAAGACTACCAAGTTATAAGGAAATACAGTGTTGCAAAATAAAGACAAATATGTACGCATAGAAAACACTTTATGAGAAGAAATAACGCATCGTACAAAATTAGCTTGCATCTCCTAAACAACACGTTGTAACTCGAAAATATTTGGTGTGGTGTGTACGTCTAAACATGTAGCCTCAAAAGAGAACCCACAGGAGAATTTTCTTCCGTCAAAATTTGTCTGAAAAACATTTTCTAAGGAAATCACGCATCGTGCGAAATTATCTTGTTTTTCCTAAACTACACGTTGCAACTTGAAAAGCTTTGGTGTTGCGTGTATGTCTAAGCATGTAGCCTCAAAAGAGAGCGCACAGGAGAGTTTTCTCTCGAAAGAATATGTAAGAAAACCACATTATAAGGAAATACAGTGTTGCAGAGTAAAGAAAAATACGTACGTATTGGAAAAACTTTACGAGAAGAAATAAGGCATTTGTACAAAATTAGCTTGTATCTCCTAAACAACACCTTGTAACTCGAAAAGATTTTGTTTGGCATGTAAGTCTAAAGGTGTAGCCTCAAAAGAGAAGCCACCGGAGAATTTTCTTTGGTCAAAATTTGTCAGCAAGCCACGTTTTAAGGAAATCCCGCATCGTGCGAAATTATCTTGTTTTTCCTAAACAACACGTTGTAACTCGAAAAGCTTTGGTGTTGCGTGTATGTCTAAGCATGTAGGCTCAAAAGAGAATGCACAGGAGAGTTTTCTCTCGAAAGAATATGTAAGAATACCACGGTATAAGGAAATACAGTGTTGCAGAGTAATGACAAATACTTACATATTGGAAACACGTTACGAGCAGAAATAACGCATGGTACAAAATTAGCTTGTACCTCCTAAACAACTCGTTGTAACTCGAAAAGATTTGATGTGACGTTTGCATCTAAACGTGTAGCCTCAAAAGGGAACCCACAGGAGAATTTTCTTTCGTCAAAATTTTTCAGAATACCATGTTTTACGGAAATCCCACATCATGCGAAATTATCTTGTTTTTCCTAAACAACACGTTGTAACTCGAAAAGCTTTGGTGTTGCGTGTATGTCTAAGCTTGTAGCCTCAAAGGAGAACGCACAGGACAGTTTCCTGCGAAAGAATATGTAAGAATACCACGTTATGAGGAAATACAGTGTTGCAGAGTAAAGAGAAATACCTACGCATTGGAAACACTTTACAATAAGAAATAGTGCATTGTAAAAATTAGCTTGTATCTCCTAAACAACACGCTGTAACTCGAAAAGATTTGGTGTGGCGTGCATTTCTAAACGTGTAGCCTCAAAAGAGAACCCACAGGAGAATTTTCTTTGGTCAAAATTTGTCAGAAAACCAGGTTTTATGGAAATCCTGAAAAATTTTGACGAAAGAAAATTCTCCTATGGGTTCTCTTATGAGGCTACACGTTTAGACGTACACGCCACACCAATTCCTTTCGAGTTACAACGTGTTGTTTAGGAGATAGAAGCTAATTTTGTATGATGCGTTATTTCTTCTCGTAAAGTGTTTCCAATACGTATGTATTTGTCTTTACTCTGCAACACTGTATTTCCTTATAACTTGGTGTTCTTACATATTCTTTCAAGAGAAAACTATCCTGTGCCTTCTTTTTTGAGGCTACACACATAGACATATGCTCAACACCAAAGTTTTTTTGAGTTGCAACGAGTGGTTTAGGAAAAACCAGATAATTTCGCAAGATGTGGGATTTCCTTAAAACGTGATTGTCTGAAAAATTTTGAGGAAAGAAAATTCTCCTATGGGTTCTCTTTTGAGGCTACACGTTTAGACGTACACGCCACACCAAATCTTTCCGAGTTACAACGTGTTGTTTAGGAGATACAAGCTAATTTTTTACGATGCGCTATTTCTTCTCTTAAAGTGTTTCCAATACATATGTATTTGTCTGTACTCTGCAAAACTGTATTTCCTTATAATGTGGTATTCTTATATATTTGTTCGAGAGAAAACTCTCCTGTGCCTTCTCTTTTGAGGCTACACACTTAGGCATACACGCAACACGAAAGCTTTTCGAGTTACAACGTGTTGTTTAGGAAAAACAAGATAATTTCGCACGATGCGGGATTTCCTTAAAACGTGATTTTCTGAAAAATTTTGACGAAAGAAAATTCTCCTATGGGTTCTCTTTTGAGGCTACATGTTTAGACGTACACGCCACACCAAATCTTTTCGAGTTACAACGTGTTGTTTAGGAGATACAAGCTAATTTTGTACGATGCGTTATTTCTTCTTGTAAAGTGTTTCCAATAGGTACGTATTTGTCTTTACTCTGCAACACTGTATTTCCTATTAACGTGGTATTCTTACATATTCTTTCGAGAGAAAACTCTCCTGTGCCTTCTCTTTTGAGGTTACACACTTAGACATACACGCAACACGAATGCTTTTCGAGTTACAAGGTGTTGTTTAGGAAAATCAAGATAATTTCGCACGATGCGGGATTTCCTTAAATTGTGATTTTCTGAAAAATTTTGACGAAAGAAAATTCTCCTATAAGTTCTCTTTTGAGGCTACACGTTTAGACGTACATGCCACACCAAATCTTTTCGAGTTACAACGTGTTGTTTAGAAGATACAAGCAAATATTTTATGATGCGTTATTTCTTCTCGTAACCTGTTTCCAATACGTACGTATTTGTCTTTACTATGCAACACTGTATTTCCTTATAACGTGGTATTCTTACATATTCTTTCGAGAGAAAACTTTCCTGTGTGTTCTCTTTGAGGCTACACGCTTAGACATACACGCAGCACCAAAGATTTTCGAGTTACAACGTGTTGTTTAGGAAAAACAAGATAATTTCGCACGATATGGGATTTCGTTAAAACCTGGTTTTCTGACAAATTTTGACCAAAGAAAATTCTCCTGTGGGTTCTCTTTTGAGGCTACACGTTTAGAGGAATATGCCACACCAAATCTTTTCGAGTTATAACGTGTTGTTTTGGAGATACAAGCTAATTTTGTAAGATACGTTATTTCTTCTCCTAAAGTGATTCCAATACATACATATTTGTCTTTATTGTGCAACACTGTATTTCCTTATAACGTGGTATTCTTGCATATTATTTTGAGAGAAAACTCTCCTGTGCCTTCTCTTTTGAGGCTACATGCTTAGACATACATGAAACACCAAAGCTTTTCGAGTTACAACGTGTTGTTTAGGAAAAACAAGATAATTTCGCATGATGCGGGATTTCCTTAAAACGTGGTTTTCTGACAAATTTTGACGAAAGAAATTTCTCCTGTGGGTTCTCTTTTGAGGCTACATGTTTAGACGTACACACCACACCAAATATTTTCGAGTTACAACGTGTTCTTTAGGAGAAACAAGCTAATTTTGTACGATGCATTATTTCTTCTCGTAAAGTGTTTCCAATACGTACGTATTTGTCTTTATTTTGCAACACTGTATTTCCTTATAACGTGGTATTCTTATATATTCTATCGAGAGAAAACTCTCCTGTGCATTCTCTTTTGAGGCTACATGCTTAGACATACACGAACACCAAAGCTTTTCGAGTTACAACGTGTTGTTTAGGAAAAACAAGATAAGTTCGCACGATGAGGGATTTCCTTAAAACGTGGTTTTCTGACAAATTTTGAAGAAAGAAAATTCTCCTGTGGGTTCTCTTTTGAGGCTACACGTTTAGACGCACACGCCACACCAAATATTTTCGAATTACAACGTGTTGTTTAGGAGATACAAGCTAATTTTGTACCATGCGTCATTTCTTCTCGTAAAGTATTTACAATTACTACCTATTTATCTTTACTCTGCAACACTGTATTTCCTTATAACGTGGTATTCCTACATATTCTTTCGAGAGAAAACTCTCATGTGTCCTCTTTTGAGGCTACACGCTTAGACATACACGCAACACCAAAGCTTTTCGAGTTACAACGTGTAGTTTAGGAAAAACAAGGTAATTTCGCACGATGAGGTATTTCCTTAGAACATGGTTTTCTAACAAATTTTGACGAAAGAAAATTCTCTTGTGGGTTCTCTTTTGAGGCTACACGTTTAGACGTACACGCCACACGAAATCTTTTCGAGTTACAACGTGTTGGTTAGGAGATACAAGCTAATTTTGTACGATGCGTTATTTCTTCTCGTAAAGTGTTTCCAATACGTACGTATTTGTCTTTATGCTGCAACACTGTATTTCCTTATAACGTGGTATTCTTACATATTCTTTCGACAGAAACTCTCCCGTGAATTCTCTTTTGAGGCCACACGCTTAGACATACATGCAACACCAAAGCTTTTCGAATTACAACGTGTTGTTTAGGAGAAACAAGATAATTTCGCACGATGCGGGATTTCCATAAAACGTGGGTTTCTGACAAATTTTGACGAAGGAAAATCCTCCTGTGGTTTCTCTTTTGAGGCTACACGTTTAGCCGTACATGCCACACCAAATCCTTTCGAGTTACAACGTGTTGTTTAGGAGATACAAGCTAATTTTGTATGATGCATTATATCTTTTCGTAAAGTTTTTTCCAATACTTACGTATTTGTCTTTAGTCTGCAACACTGTATTTCCTTATAACGTGGTATTCTCACATATTGTTTCGAGAGAATACTCTACTGTGCGTTCTCTTTTGAGGCTACAAGCTTAGATATACACGCAACACCAAAGCTTTTTTGAATTACAACGTGTTGTTTAGGAAAAACAAGATAATTTTGCAGGATGCAGGATTTCCTTAAAACGTGGTTTTCTCACAAATTTTGACGAAAGAAAATTCTCCTGTTCGTTGTCTTTGAGGCTACACTTTTAGACGTACACGCCAAACCAAATCTTTTCGAGTTACCACTTGTTGTTTAGGAGATACAAGTTAATAATTTATGATGCGTTATTTCTTCTCGTAAAGTGTTTCCAATATGTACGTTTTTGTCTTTACTCTGCAACACTGTATTTCCTTATCACGTGGTATTCTTACATGTTCTTCCGAGAGAAAACTCTCCTGTGCATTCTCTTTTGAGGCTACACGCTTAGACATACACGCAACACCAAAGCTTTTCGAGTTACAACGTGTTGTTTAGGAAAAACAAATAATTTCGCACGATGCGGGATTTCCTTAAAACGTGGTTTTCTGACAAATTTTGATGAAAGAAAATTCTCCTGTTGGTTCTCTTTTGAGGCTACACGTTTAGACTTACATGCCAAACCAAATCTTTTCGAGTTACAACGTGTTGTTTAGGAGATAAAAGCTAATTTTTAATAATGCATTATTTCTTCTAGTAAAGTGTTCTCAATATGTACATATTTGTCTTTACTCTGCAAAATTGTATTTCCTAATAGCGTGGTGTTCTTACATATTCGTTCGAGAGAAAACTCTCCTGTGCCTTCTCTTTTGAGGCTCCACGTTTAGACATACACGCAACACTAAAGCTTTTCGGGTTACCACATGTTGTTTAGGAAAAAGAAGATGATTTCGCACGATGCAGGATTTCCTTAAAACGTGGTTTTCTCAAAAATTTTGAAGAAAGAAAATTCACTGTGGGTTCTCTTTTGAGGCTACACGTTTAGACATACACGCCACACCAGATCTTTTTGAGTTACAACGTTTTGTTTAGGAGATACATGTTAATTTTTTACTATGCGTTAATTCTTCTAGTAAAGTGTTTCCAATACGTACGTGTTTATCTTTACTCTGCAACACTGTATTTCCTTATAACGTGATATTCTTACATATTCTTTCGAAAGAAAACTCTCCTTTGCGCTCTCTGTTGAGGCTACACGCTTAGACATACATGCAACACCAAAGTTTTTCGAGTTACAACGTGTTGTTTAGGAAAAACAAGATAATTTCGCACGATGCGAGATTTCCTTAAAACGTGGTTTCTGACAAATTTTGATGAAAGAAAACTCTCCTGTGGGTTCTCTTTTGAGGGTACACGTTTAGACATACACGTCACACCAAATGTTTTCGAGTAACAACGTGTTGTTTAGGAGATACAAGCTAATTTTGTAAGATGCGTTATTTCTTCTCATAAAGTGTTTCCAATATGTACTTATTTGTCTTTACTCATCAAAATTTTATTTCCTTATAATGTGGTATTCTTACATATTCTTTCAAGAGAAAACTCTCCTGTGCCTTCTCTTTTGAGGCTCCACGCTTAGACATACGCGCAACACCAAAGCTTTTCGAGTTACAGCTTGTTGTTTAGGAAAAAGAAGATGATTTCGCACGATGCGGGATTTCCTTAAAACGTGGTTTTCTGAAAAATTTTAACGAAAGAAAATTCTCCTGTGGGTTCTCTTTTGAAGCTACACATTTAGACGTACACGCCGCACCAAATCTTTTCGAGTTACAACGTGTTGTTTAGGAGATACAAGCTAATTTTGTACGATGCGTTATTTCTTCTCGTAAAGATTTCCAATACGTACATATTTTTCTTTACTCTGCAACACTGTATTTCCTTATAACTTGGTATTCTTACATATTCTTTTGAGAGAAAACTATCCTGTGCGTTCCCTTTGAGGCTACACACTTAGACATACAGGCATCACCAAAGCTTTTCGAGTTACAACGTGTTGTTTATGAAAATCAAGATTATTTCGCACGATGCGTGATTTCCTTAAAATGTGGTTTTCTCACAAATTTTGACGAAAGAAAATTATCCTGTGGTTTCTCTTTTGAGTCTACACGTTTAGACGTACACGCCACACCAAATCCTTTCGAGTTACCACGTGTTGTTTAGGAGATACAAGCTAATTTTTTATGATGCGTTATTTCTTCTCGTAAAGTGTTTCCAATACGTACTTATTTCTCTTTACTCTGCAACATTGTATTTCCCTATAACGTGGTATTCTTACATATTCTTTCGAGGGAAAACTCTCCTGTGTGTTCTCTTTTGAGGCTACATGCTTAGGCATACACGCAACGCCAAAGCTTTTCGAGTTACAACGTTTTGTTTAGGAAAAAGAAGATAATTTCGCACGATGCGAGATTTCCATAAAACGTGGTTTTCTGAAAAATTTTGACCAAAGAAAGTTCTCCTGTGCATTCTCTTTTGAGGCTACACGTGTAGTCGTAGGAGCCAAAACAAATCTTTTCGAGTTACAACGTGTTGTTTAGAAGATACAAGCTATTTTTTTACGATGCATTATTTCTTCTCTTAAAGTGTTTCCAATACGTACGTATTTGTCTTTACTCTGCAACACTGTATTTCCTTATAACGTGGTATTCTTACATATTCTTTCGAGAGAAAACTCTCCTGTGCGTTCTCTTGTGAGGCTACACGCTTAGACATACACGCAACAGCAAAGCTTTTCGAGATACAACATGTTGTTTAGGAAAAACAAGATAATTTCGCACGATGCTAGATTTCCTTAAAACGTGGTTTCTGACAAATTTTGATGAAAGAAAATTCTCCTGTGTGTTCTCTTTTGAGGCTACAGGTTTAGACGTACATGTCACACCAGATCTTTTCGAGTTACAACGTGTTGTTTAGGATATACAAGCTAATTTTGTATGAAGCAGTATTTCTTTTACTAAAGTGTTTCCAATATGTACTTATTTGTCTTTACTCTGCAAAATTGTATTTCCTTATAACGTGGTATTCTTACAGATTCTTTCGAGAGAAAACTCTCCTGTGCGTTCTCTTTTGAGGCCACACCTTTAGACATACACGCAAAACCAAAGCTTTTCGAGTTACAACGTGTTGTTTAGGAAAAACAAGATAATTTTGCACGATGCGGGATTACCTTAAAACGTGGTTTTCTGACAAATTTTGACGAAAGAAAGTTCCCCTGTTGGTGTTCTTTTGGGTCAACACGTGTAGACGTACGAGCCACACCAAATCTTTTCTAGTTACAACGTGTTGTTTAGGAGATACAAGCAAATATTGTACGATGCGTTATTTCTTCTCATAAAGTGTTTCCAATACGTACGTATTTGTCTTTACTCTGCAACACTGTATTTCCTTATAACGTGGTATTCTTACATATTCTTTCGAGGGAAAACTCTCCTGTGCATTCTCTTTTGAGGCTACATGCTTAGACATACATGCAACCCCACAGCTTTTCGAGTTACAACTTGTTGTTTAGGAAAAACAAGATAATTTCGCAGGATGCGAGATGTCCATAAAACATGGTTTTCTGATATATTTTGACGAAAGAAAGTTCTCCTGTGGGTTCTCTTTTGAGGATACACGTGTAGAGGTACGGGCCACACCAAATCTTTTCGAGTTGCAACGTGTTGTTTAGGAGATACAAGCTAATTTTGTACGATGCGTTATTTCTTCTCGTAAAGTGTATCCAATATGTACGTATTTGTCTTTACTCTGCAACACTGTATTTCCTTATAACGTGGTATTCTTATATATTCTTTCGAGAGAAAACTCTCCTGTGCGTTCTCTTTTGAGGTGACACGCTTAGACATAAACGCAACACCAAAGCTTTTCGAGTTACAACGTGTTGTTTAGGAAAAACAAGATAATTTCGCACGGTGCGAGATTTCATTAAAACGTGGTTTCTGACAAATTGGATGAAGGAAAATTCTCCTGTGGGTTCTCTTTTGAGGCTGCATGTTTAGACGTACACTTCGCACCAAATCTTTTTGAGTTACAAGTTGTTGTTTAGGAGATACAAGCTAATTTTGTACGATGCGTTATTTCTTCTCGTAAAGTGTTTCCAATATGTACTTATTTGTATTTAGTCTGCAACACTGTATTTCCTTATAACGTGGTATTCTTACATATTCTTTGAGGGAAAACTCTCCTGTGCGTGCTCTTTTGAGGCTACATGCTTAGACATACATGCAACGACATCGATTTTCGAGTAACAACGTGTTGTTTAGTAAAAACAAGATAATTTCGCACGATGCGAGATTTCCATAAAACGTGGTTTTCTGAAAAATTTTGACGAAAGAAAATTCTCCTGTGGGTTCTCTTTTGAGGCTACACGTGTAGGGGTACGAGCCACACTAAATCTTATCGAGTTACAAGGTGTTGTTTAGGAGATACAAGCTAATTTTGTACGATGCTTTAATTCTTCTCGTAAAGTGTTTCCAATACGTATGTATTTGTCTTTACTCTGCAACACTGTATTTCCTTATAACGTGGTATTCTTACATATTCTTTCGAGAGAAAACTCTCCTGTGTGTTCTCTTTTGAGGCTACACGCTTAGACATACACGCACCACCAAAGCTTTTCGAGTTACAACGTGTTGTTTAGGAAAAACAAGATAATTTCGCACGATGCGAGATTTCCATAAAACGTGGTTTCTGACAAATTTTGATGAAAGAAAATTCTCCTGTGGGTTCTCTTTTGAGGCTACACATTTAGACGTACACGTCACACCAAATCTTTTTGTTGTTTAGGAGATACAAGCTAATTTTCTACGATACGTTATTACTTATTGTAATGTGTTTCCAATAAGTTCTTATTTCTCTTTACCCTGCAAAATTGTATTTTCTTATAACGTGGAATTCTTACATATTCTTTCAAGAGAAAACTCTCCTGTGCCTTCTCTTTTGAGGCTCCACGCTTACACATACACGCAACACCAAAGCTTTTCGAGTTACAACATGTTGTTTAGGAAGAAGATGATATCGCACGATGCGGGATTTCCTTAAAACGTGGTTTTCTGACAAATTTTGACGAAAGAAAATTCTCCTTTGGGTTCAATTTTGAGGCTACATTTTTAGATGTACACGCCACACCAAATTTTTTCGAGTTACAACGTGTTGTTTAGGAGATACAAGCTAATTTTGTACGATGCGTTAATTCTTCTAGTAAAGCGTTTCCAATATGTATGTATTTGTCTTTATGCTGCAACACTGTATTTCCTTAACACGTGGTTTTCTTACATATTGTTTCGAGAGAAAACTATACTGTGCGTTCCCTTTTGAAGCTACACACTTAGACATACAGGCAACACCAAAGCTTTTCGAGTTACAACGTGTTTTTATGAAAAACAAGATAATTTCGCACGATGCGAGATTTCCTTAAAACGTGGTGTTCTGACAATTTTGAGGAAAGAAAATTCTCCTGTGGGTTCTCTTTTGAGGCTACACGTTTAGAAGTGCACGCAATACCGAATCATTTCGAGTTACCATGTGTTGTTCAGGAGATACAAGCTAATTTTGTACGATGCGTTATTTCTTCTTGTAAAGTGTTTCCAATAAGTATGTATTTTCTTTAGTGTGCAATACTGTATTTCCTAATAACGTGGTATTCTTACATATTCTTTTGACAGAAAACTCTCCTGTGCCTTCTCTTTTGAGGCTACACGCTTAGAAATACACGCAACACCAAAGATTTTCGAGTGACACCGTGATGTTTAGGAAAAACAAGATAATTTCGCACGATGTGGGATTTCCTTAAAACGTGGTTTTCTGACAAATTTTGACGAAAGAAAATTTTCCTGTGGGTTCGCTTTTGAGGCTGCACATTTAGATGTACACACCACACCAAATCTTTTCGAGTTACAACGTGCTGTTTAGGAGTTACAAGCTAATTTTTTCTGATGCATTATTTCTTCTCGTAAAGTTTAAGTGTTTCCAATATGTACATATTTGTGTTTACTCTGCAACATTGTATTTCCTCATAACGTGGTATTCTTACATATTCTTTCGAGAGAAAACTGTCCTGTGCGTTCTCTTTTGAGGCTACACGCTTAGATATACACGCAACACCAAAGCTTTTCGAGTTACAACGTGTTGTTTAGGAAAAACAAGATAATTTCGCACGATGTGGGATTTTCTAAAATCGTGGTTTTCTGAAAAAAAATTGACCAAAGAAAATACTCCTGTGGGTTCTCTTTTGAGGCTACACGTTTAGATGTACACGTCACACCAAATCTTTTCGAGTTATAACGTGTAGTTTAGGAGATACATGCTAATTTTGTACGATGCATTATTTCTTCTCGTAAAGTGTTTCCAATACGTACGTATTTGTCTTTACTCTGCAACACTGTATTTCCTTATAACGTGGTATTCTTGCATATTCTTTCGAGAGAAAATTCTCCTGTGCCTTCTCATTTGAGGCTACATGCTTAGACATACACGCAAAACCAAATCTTTTTGATTTACACGTGTTGATTAGGAAAAACAATATAATTTCGCATGATGCGGGCTTTCCTTAAAACGTGGTTTTCTTACAAATTTTGACGAAAGAAAATTCTCCTGTGGGTTCTCTTTTGAGGCTACACGTTTAGACGTACACGCCACACCAAATCATTTCGAGTTAAAACGTGTTGTTTAGGAGATACAAGCTTGTACGAAGCGTTATTTCTTCTCGTAAAGTGTTTCCAATACGAACGTATTTGTCTTTACTCTGCAACACTGTATTTCCTTATAACGTGGTATTCTTACATATTCTTTCGAGAGAAAACTCTCCTGTGCGTTCTCTTTTGAAGGCTACATGCTTAGACATACATGCAACACCAAAGCACACGAGTTACAACGTGTTGTTTAGGAAAAACAAGATAATTTCGCACGATGCGGGATTTCCTAAAATCGTGGTTTTCTGAAAAAATTTTGACGAAAGAAAATACTCCTGTGGGTTCTCTTTTGAGGCTACACGTTTAGATGTACACGCCACACCAAATCTTTTCGAGTTATAACGTGTAGTTTAGGAGATACAAGCTAATTTTTTACGATGCATTATTTCTTCTTGTAAAGTGTTTCCAATATGTACGTATTTGTCTTTACTCTCCAACACTGTATTTCTTTTTAACGTGGTATTCTTACATTTTCTTTAAGGGAAAACTCTCTTCCTATGCCTTCTCTTTTGAGGCTACATGCTTAGACATACTCGCAACACCAAAGCTTTTCGAGTTACGACCGGTTGTTTAGGAAAAACAAGATAATTTCGCATGATGCGGGATTTCCTTAAAATGTGGTTTACTGACCAATTTTGACGAAAGAAAATTCTCCTGTGGCTTCTCTTTTGAGGCTACACGTTTAGACATATAGGCCATACCAAATCTTTTCGAGTTACAACGTGTTGTTTAGGAGATACAAGCTAATTTTGTACGATGCGTTATTTCTTCTCTTAAAGTGTTTCCAATACATACGTATTTGTTTTTACTCTGCAACACTGTATTTCCTTATAACGTGGTATTCTTACATATTCTTTCGAGAGAAAACTCTCCTGTGAGTTCTCTTTTGAGGCTACAAGCTTAGACATACAGGCAACACCAAAGATTTTTCAGTTACAACCTGTTGTTTAGGAAAAACAAGATAATTTTGCACGATGCGAGATTTCTTTAAAACGTGGTTTCTGACAAATTTTGATGAAAGAAAATTCTCCTGTGGGTTCTCTTTTGAGGCTACACGTTTAGATGTACACGTCACACCAAATCTTTTCGAGTTACAACGTGTTGTTTAGGAGATACAAGCTAATTTTGTACGATGCGTTATTTCTTCTCGTAAAGTGTTTCCAATATGTACTTATTTGTCTTTACTCTGCAAAATTGTATTTCCTTATAACATGGTATACTTACCTATTCTTTTGAGAGAAAACTCTCCTGTGCCTTCTCTTTTGAGGCTCCATGCTTACACATACACGCAACACCAAAGCTTTTCGAGTTACAACATGTTGTTTAGGAAAAACAAGATGATTTCTCACGATGCGGGATTTCCTTAAAACGTGGTTTTCTGAAAAATTTTGACGAAAGAAAATTCTCCTGTGGGTTCTCTTTTGAGGCTACACGTTTAGACGTACATGCCATACCAAATCTTTTCGAGTTACAACGTGTTGTTTAGGAGATACAAGTTAATTTTTTACGTTGCGTTAATTCTTTTTGTAAAGTGTTTCCCATACGTACATATTTGTCTTTATTCTGCAACATTGTATTTCCTTATAAGGTGGAATTCATGCATATTCTTTCGAGAGAAAACTATCCTGTGCCTTCCCTTTTGAGGCTACACACTTAGACATACAGGCAACACCAAAGCTTTTCGAGTTACAACGTGTTGTTTATGAAAAACAAGATAATTTCACAAGATGCGGGATTTCCTTAAAACGTGGTTTTAGGAAAAATTTTGACGAAAGAAAATTCTCCTGTGGGTTCTCTTTTGAGGCTACCTGTATAGACGTACACGCCACACCAAATCCTTTCGAGTTACCACGTGTTGTTTAGGAGATACAAGCTAATTTTGTACGATGCGTTATTTTTTCTCATAAAGTGTTTCCCTTATGTACATATTTGTCTTTACTCTGCAACACTCTTTTTCCTTATGACATTGTATTCTTACATGTTCTTTCGAGAGAAAACTCTCCTGTGCATTCTCTTTAGAGACTACAATCTCAGACATTCACCCAACACCAAAGCTTTTCGAGTTACAACGTGTTGTTAAGGAAAAACAAGATAATTTTGCACGATGTGGGATTTCCTTAAAACGTGGTTTTTTGACAAATTTTGACGAAAGAAAGTTCTCCTGTAGGTTCTCTTTTGAGGCTACACGTGTAGAGGTACGAGCCACACCAAATATTTTTGAGTTACAACGTGTTGTTTAGGAGATACAAGCAAATATTGTATGATGCGTTATTTCATCTCGTAAGGGGTTCCAATATGTACTTATTTGTCTTTACTCTGCAACACTGTATTTCCTTATAACGTGGTATTCTTACATATTCTTTCGAGGGAAAACTCTCCTGTACATTCTCTTTTGAGGCTAGAAGCTTAGACAAACACGCAACTCCAAAGCTTTTCGAGTTACCACGTGTTGTTTAGGAAAAAGAAGGAAATTTTGCACGATGCGAGATTTCCATAAAACGTGGTTTTCTGAAAAATTTTGACGAAAGAAAATTCTCCTGTGGGTTCTATTTTGATGCTACACGTTTAGACACACACGCCACACCAAATCTTTTCGGGTTATAACGTGTTGTTTAGGAGATACAAGCTAATTTTGTACGATGCGTTATTTCTTCTCTTAAAGATTTCCAATACGTACGTAGTTGTCTTTACTCTGCAACACGGTATTTCCTTATAACGTGGTATTCTTACATATTCTTTCGAGAGAAAACTCTCCTGTGCGTTCTCTTTTGAGGCTACAAGCTTAGAAATACACGCAACACCAAAGCTTTTCGAGTTACAACGTGTTGTTTAGGAAAAACAAGATAATTTCGCACGATGCGAGATTTCCTTAAAATGTGGTTTTCTGACAAATATTGACGAAAGAAAATTCTCCTATGGGTTTTCTTTTGAGGCTACACGTTTAGTCATACATGCCACACCAAGTCTTTTCGAGTTACAACGTGTTGTTGAGGAGATACAAGCTATTTTTCACGATGTGTTATTTTTTCTCATAATGTTAAAGTGTTTCCAATATGTACGTATTTGTCTTTACTCTGCAACACTGTATTTCCTTATAACGTGGTATTCTTACATATTCTTTCTAGAGAAAACTCTCCATTGCCTTCTCTTTTGAGGCTACACGCTAAGACTTACACGCAACACCAAAGCTTTTCGAGTTACAACATGTTGTTTAGGAAAAACAAGATAATTTCACACGATGAGGGATTTCCTTAAAACGTGGTTTTCTGACATATTTTGATGAAAGAAAATTCTCCTGTGGGTTCTCTTTTGAGGCTACACGTTTAGGTGTACACGCCACACCAAATCTTTTCAAGTTACAACGTGCGGTTTAGGAGATACAAGCTAATTTTGTACGATGCATTATTTTTTCTCATAAAGTTTAAGTGTTTCTAATAAGTGCGTATTTGTCTTTACTCTGCAACACTGTATTTCCTTATAACGTGGTATTCTTACATATTCTTTTGAGAGAAAACTCTCCTGTGCCTTCTCTTTTGAGGCTACACGCCTAGACATACACGCAACACCAAAGCTTTTCGAGTTACGATGTGTTGTTTAGGAAAAACAAGATAATTTCGCACAATGCGGGATTTCCTTAAAACACGTTTTTCTGGCAAATTTTGACGAAAAAAAAATTCTCCTGTGGGTTCTCTTTTAAGCCTACATGTTTAGTTGTAAACGCTAGACCAAATCTTTTCCATTTACAACGTGTTGTTTAGGAGATATAAGCTAATTTTAAATGATGCGTTATTACTTCTCGTAAAGTTTAAGTGTTTCTAATTAGTAGGTATTTGTCTTTACTCTGCCACACTGTATTTCCTTATAACGTGGTATTCTTACATATTGTTTTGAGTGAAAACTCTCCTGTGCCTTCTCTTTTGAGGCTACACGCTTAGACATACACGCAACACCAAAGCTTTTCGAGTTAAGATGTGTTGTTTAGGAAAAACAAGATAATTTTGCACGATGCGGGATTTCCTTATAACATGGTTTTCTGACAAATTTTAATGAAAGAAAATTCTCCTGTGGGTTCTCTTTTGAGGCTACACGTTTAGAATTACACGACACACCAAATCTTTTTAAGTTACAACGTGCTGTTTAGGAGATACAAGCTAAATTTGTATGATAAGTTATTTCTTCTCATAAAGTTTAAGTGTTTCCAATAAGTAAGTATTTGTCTTTACTCTGAAACAATGTATTTCCTTATAACGTGGTATTCTTACATATTCTTTTGAGAGAAAACTCTCCTGTGCCTTCTCTTTTGAGGCTACACGCTTAGACATACACGCAACACCAAATCTTTTCGAGTTACAACGTGTTGTTTAGGAGATACAAGCTAATTTTGTATGATAAGTTATTTCTTCTCGTAAAGTTTAAGTGTTTCCAATACGTACGTATTTGTCTTTAGTCTGCAACACTGTATTTCTTTATAACGTGGTATTCTTACCTATTCTTTTGAGAGAAAACTCTCCTGTGCCTTCTCTTTTGAGGGTACACGCTTAGACAAACACACAACATCAGAGCTTTTCGAGTTACGATGTGTTGTTTTGGAAACACAAGATAATTTCGCACGATGCGGGATTTCCTTAAAAAATTGTTTTCTGACAAATTTTGACGAAAGAAAATTCTTCTGTGGGTTCTCTTTTGAGGCTACACGTTTAGACGTACATGCCATGCCAAATCATTTCGAGTTACAACGTGTTGTTTAGGAGATACAAGCTAATTTTGTTTGATGCGTTATTTCTTCTCGTAAAGTGTTTCCAATACGTACATATTTTTCTTGACTCTGCAACACTGTATTTCCTAATAACGTGGTATGCTTACATATTCTTTCGAGAGAAAACACTCCTGTGCGTTCTCTTTTGAGGCTACATGCTTAGACATACACTAAACACCAAAGCTTTTCGAGTTACAACGTGTTCTTTAGGAAAAACAAGATAATTTCGCACGATGCGGGATTTCCTTAAAACGTGGTTTTCTGAAAAAATTTTGACGAAAGAAAATTCTCCTGTGGGTTCTCTTTTCAGGCTACATGTTTAGACGTACACGCCATACGAAATCTTTTCGAGTTACAACGTGTAATTTAGGAGATACAACGTAATTTTGTACGATGCGTTATTTCTTCTTGTAAAGTGTTTCGAATACGTACGTATTTGTCTTTACTCTGCAACACTGTATTTCCATATAACGTGATATTCTTACGTATTCTTTCGAGAGAAAACTCTCCTGTGCCTTCTCTTTTGAGGCTACACGCTTAGACATACATACAACACCAAAGCTTTTCGAGTTACAAAGTGTTCTTTAGGAAAAACAAGATAATTTCGCACAATGCGGGATTTCCTTAAAACGTGGTTTTCTGACCAATTTTGACTAAAGAATATTCTCCTGTGGGTTCTCCTTTGAGGCTACACGTTTAGACATACAAGCCACATCAAATCTTTCTGAGTTACAATGTGTTGTTTAGGAGATACAAGCTAATTTTGTATGATGCGTTATTTCTTCTTGTAAAGTGTTTCCAATACGTATGTATTTGCTTTACTCTGCAACACTGTCCTTCCTTATAACGTGGTATTCTTACATATTCTTTCGAGAGAAAACTCTCCTGTGCGTTCTCTTTGGGGATACAAGCTTAGACATACACGCAACACCAAAGCTTTTCGAGTGACAACGTGTTGTTTACGAAAAACAAGATAATTTAGCACGATGCGGGATTTCCTTAAAACGTGGTTTTCTGAAAAAAAATTTGACGAAAGAAAACTCTCCTGTGGGTTCTCTTTTGAGGCTACACATTTAGATGTACACGCCACACCAAATCTTTTCGAGTTACAACGTGTAGCTTAGGAGAAACAAGCTAATTTTGTATGATGCGTTATTTCTTCTTGTAAAGAGTTTCCAATAATTACGTATTTGTCTTTACTCTGCAACACTGTATTTCCTTATAACTTGGTATTCTTACATATTCTTTCAAGAGAAAACTCTCCTGTGCCTTCTCTTTTAAGGCTTCGCGCTTAGACATTCACGCAACAGCAAAGCTTTTCGAGTTACAACGTGTTCTTTAGGAAAACCAAGATAATTTCGCACGATGCGGGATTTCCTTAAATCGTGGTTTTCTGACTAATTTTGACTAAAGAATATTATCCTGTGGGTTCTCCTTTGAGGCCACACGTTTAGACGTACAAGCCACATCAAATCTTTCCGAGTTACAACGTATTGTTTAGGAGATACAAGCTAATTTTGTATGATGCGTTATTTCTTCTTGTACAGTGTTTCCAATACGTATGTATTTGCTTTACTCTGCAACACTGTAATTCCTTATAACGTGATATTCTTACATATAATTTCGAGAGAAAACTCTCCTGTGCCTTCTCTTTTGAGGCTATACGCTTAGACATACACGCAACACCAAAGCTTTTCGAGTGACAACGTGTTGTTTAGGAAAAACAAGGTAATTTCCAACGATGCGGGATTTCCTTAAAACATGGTTTTCAGACAAATTTTGACAAAAGAAAATTCTCCTGTGTGGTTCTCTTTTGAGGCTACACGTTTAGAAGTACACGCCACACCAGATCTTTTCGAGTTACAACGTGCTGTTAGGAGATACAAGCTAATTTTGTATGATGCATTATTTCTTCTCATAAAGTTTAAGTATTTCCAATATGTATGTATTTGTCTTTACTCTGCAACACTGTATTTCCTTATAACGTGGTATTCTTACATATTCTTTGGAGAGAAAACTCTCCTGTGCATTCCCTTTTGTGGCTACATGCTTAGACATACATGCAACAACAAGCTTTTCGAGTTACAACGTGTTGTTTAGGAAAAACAAGATAATTTTGCACGATGCGGGATTTCCTTAAAACGTGGTTTTCTGAAAAAATTTTGATGAAAGAAAATACTCCTGTGGGTTCTCTTTTGAGGCTACACGTTTATACGTACACCCCACACCAAATCTTTTCGAGTTATAACGTGTAGTTTAGGAGATACAAGATAATTTTGTACGATGCATTATTTCTTCTTCTAAAGTGTTTGCAATACATAAGTATTTGTCTTTACTCTGCAACACTGTATTTCCTTATAACGTGGTATTCTTACATATTCTTTCGAGAGAAAACTCTCCTGTGCCTTCTCTTTTGAGGCTACACGCTTAGACATACACGCAACACCAAAGCTTTTCGAGTTACGACGTGTTGTTTAGGAAAAACAAGATAATTTCGCTAGATGTGGGATTTCCTTAAAACGTGGTTTACTGACCAATTTTGACGAAAGAAAATTCTCCTGTGTGGTTCTCTTTTGAGGCTACACGTTTAGAAGTACACGCCACACCAAATCTTTTCGAGTTACAACGTGCTGTTAGGAGATACAAGCTAATTTTGTATGATGCATTATTTCTTCTCATAAAGTTTAAGTGTTTCCAATATATATGTATTTGTCTTTACTCTGCAACACTGTATTTCCTTATAACGTGGTATTCTTACATATTCTTTGGAGAGAAAACTCTCCTGTGCATTCCCTTTTGTGGCTACATGCTTAGACATACATGCAACACCAAAGCTTTTGGAGTTACAACGTGTTGTTTAGGAAAAACAAGATAATTTCGCACGATGCGGGATTTCCTTAAAACGTGGTTTTCTGACAAATTTTGACCTAAGAATATTCTCCTGTGGGTTCTTTTTTGAGGCTACACTTTTAGACGTACAAGCCACATCAAATCTTTCCGAGTTACAACGTGTTGTTTAGGAGGTACAAGCTAATTTTGTACGATGCATTATTTCTTCTCGTAAAGTTTAAGTGTTTCCAATATGTACGTATTTGTCTTTTCTCTGCAACACTGTATATCCTTATAAGGTGGTATTCTTACATATTCGTTCGAGAGAAAACTCTCCTGTGCCTTCTCCTTTGAGGCTACATGATTAGACATACACAGAAAACCAAAGCTTTTCGAGTTACGAAGTGTTGTTTAGGAAAAACAAGATAATTTCGCACGATGCAGTATTTCCTTAAAATGTGGTTTTCTAACAAATTTTGACCAAAGAAAATTCTCCTGTGGGTTCTCTTTTGAGGCTACACGTTCAGACGTACTCGCCACACCAAATCATTTTGAGTTAAAACGTGTTGTTTAGGAGATACAAGCTTGTACGAAGCATTATTTCTTCTCGTAAAATGTTTCCAATATATACGTATTTGTCTTTAATCTGCAACACTGTATTTCCTTATAACATGGTATTCTTACATATTCTTTCGAGAGAAAACTCTCCTGTGCCTTCTCTTTTGAGGCTACACGCTTAGACATACACGCAACACCAAAGATTTTCGAGTCAGGACATTTTGTTTAGGAAAAAATAGGTAATTTCGCACAATGCCGGATTTCCTTAAAACGTGGTTGTCTGAAAAATTTTGAAGAAAGAAAATTCTACTGTGGGTTCTCTTTTGAGGCTACACGTTTAGACGCACATGCCACACCAAATCTTTTCGAGTTAAAACGTGTTGTTTAGGAGATACAAGCTAATTTTGTACGATAAGTTATATCTTCTCGTAAAGTTTAAGTGTTTCCAATATGTATGTATTTGTCTTTACTCTGCAACACTGTATTTCCTTATAACGTGGTATTCTTACATATCCTTTCGAGAGAAAACTCTCCTGTGCCTTCTCTTTTGATGCTACACGCTTAGAAATACACGCAACACCAAAGCTTTTCAAGTTACAACGTGTTGTTTAGGAAAAACAAGATAATTTCGCACGATGCGGGATTTCCTTAAAATGTGGTTTTCTGACAAATATTGACGAAAGAAAATTCTCCTATGGGTTCTCTTTTGAGGCTACACGTTTTGTCATATATGCCGCACCAAATCCTTTCGAGTTACAACGTGTTGTTTAGGAGATACAAGCTATTTTTTACGATGTGTTATTATTTCTCATAAAGTTTAAGTTTTTCCATTACGTACTTATTTGTCTTTACTCTGCAACACTTTATTTCCTTATAACGTGGTATTCTTACATATTCTTTCGAGAGAAAACTCTCCATTGCCGTCTCTTTTGAGGCTACACGCTAAGACTTACACGCAACACCAAAGCTTTTCGAGTTACAACGTGTTGTTTAGGAGATACAAGCTAATTTTTTACGATAAGTTATTTCTTCTCGTAAAGTTTAAGTGTTTCCAATACGTATGTATTTGTCTTTATCTGCAACACTGTATTTCCTTATAACGTGGTATTCTTACATATTCTTTCGAGAGAAAACTCTCCTGTGCCTTCTCTTTTGAGGCTACACGGTTAGACATACACGCAACACCAAAGCTTTTCGAATTACAACGTGTTGTTTAGGCAAAACAAGATAATTTGTCACGATGCAGGATTTCCTTAAAACGTGGTTTTCTGACAAATTTTGACTAATGAAAATTCTCCTGTGGGTTCTCTTTTGAGGCTACATGTTTAGACATACACGCCATACCAAATATTTTCGAGTTACAACGTGTTGTTTAGGAGATACAAGCTAATTTTGTACGATGCGTTATTTCTACTCCTA